>NC_056605.1:2593721-2636221 GCF_018340385.1 Cyprinus carpio
CGCCTGCTTGTTAAAAACATTTAAGGCTATAAAAGACATCATGTAACATGGCCTGCTTTAGAGTGAAGTCGTCTCTTATTGTTAAAAGTTAAGCCAATTTTTCTTGAGATATTTGTAGCGAGAAACGCCTGTGCATACCTGTATCAAAAATGACCAAATACTGCTCCATTAGAGTGGTTTGAGCGCCGCCAGTCAGGCTGGATTGGCAATTTACTCCAAAGCGCTGTGCTTTAAATTCCTCTCCTATGGAGAAAGCCAGGGAATATAAAACAATCTATTAAACTTCACGTGCTGGAGTCTCGAAAATCGCTTGATTTCCGCAATCACTGCAAATTGACGGAGGAACAATTAACACTATTAAACGTCTGTTCAGCATAAACAAATTGGCCTGAGGCTCGGAGAGGTTTAGGTTACATATTTAGATATGTATGTATGCGCATGTACTGCATGTCTGTTCACACTGCTGCTGCTGCAAATGAAATAAAACTGGGGCATCTGATGTGCATTTCTTACCAGTTCAGGCGAAACGTGTCCAATATGAGACGCTGAAGAAAACAGGCCAATAAACAGAATACTCGCAATTAATATATGAATTAATATATTCACTTTGAGTGGTTTCTTTTAATTTGTAGACTGATTGCTGTCAGCATTTACGTGTCAAATAGGGTAAATGTAACTAAAGCTCAATTTTATAATAAACACAGAAAGAAAATAAACAGTAAACGGCACATTTAAATTACATGTGAAATGTTTTGTAATTTGTTAAACCCACATTTATTTTTGTTTATTTTTTAGAAGAAAAAAATAATCAGGTCTTTCGTTTAAAAGTAAGCGACTTAGATGTTAATGCATACTAATCGTCATTTTAATTTAGTGTAGGCTAATTCTGATCACCAGAACGAATCGGACCTTAAGCTCTGCATATTTAAATTAAAAACTCGGCTGGTATTAAAAAGCACAGTCCGGCTGGTGGCTTGCGAGCACTTTCCTGTGGTAATTAGGAGCCTATTACAAGTCATTAGATTGATCAATGTACCTTAAACAATGTGAGTGATTTATTTGGTAAGAACAAAACGCTGTGCATCTATTGTCTTGAGCCTGAGTGACGATATACATCCATCACAGCGTTTTTTTTTAAACAGCCAGATGCAATGATTTTAATCCGCGAACCTAGTCATTTTAAAAGGGTCTGGCCCGCTCCAGAAGCCTGTGTTCGCAACAGAAGAAGGGAGAAAGAGGTTTTCAGGAGAATTTTTCTCGGTTGCCGCTGGGATATAATTGTCCCCACCCTTAAGAGGAAAGCGCATTTGTGGATAATACCCTTAACTAATCGGCTCATTTAAAGCCCTACCTACTACAGGTTCCTTCACTTGATACCCAAACAGCTGGTTTCAGCCCCTCAACAATTCGCGAGAGTTCAAAACAAAATATTAAGCTACAGCTCAGTTGGCTTTTTAACAAATAGTGTCACTCTCGAGGCACCTCGTAGGTTGGTTGTTTTTTGATTTTAAATGTCCTGGGACGAAAAAAAAAAAAAAACTTTCTCTGGGGCCAACAGAAAAAAACATAAACAATTCCTGTTTGTGCACTCATGATTTTGACAATTAAAACAAAACGTTGTTAAGTCCGTTGACCGGTTCAATTAAGTGTTAAAAGATCACCGTGATGACGAGGCTATAAAAAAACAATGAGCGAATAGTCAGTAATCTGGGTTTATTTTTTTTTTCTTTTCATTAGTAGTTTTACCAAAACAAAACAAGAAAGAAAAAAGTCCCCAAGCAATGCATTTAGCACGTTAGGTCGCGTTTCTGAGTCGGAACGTGTCTGTCATTGTAGTCGCACTGGTTCGGTCAGGATCCAGCTCAGATAAACACACGCGCCAACAGGTGCCCAGTGAAAAGGCCTCGGTTCACGGCGCTGCCGCGGCTCAGACTCTACACGACGAGGCTGTCGCCTGTAATTTCTGGCGCAGAGGGATGGGTTGTGTGGAGAAGAAGTGCTGTGGTCCACCACTGCTCATCTCTGTAGTGACCGTGTGACTGACGGCTCTGTCCAATTGCGTTTGGACTCGAGATCTCGTGAGACGCGAGCGGTTTGCTATGAACTTGTTACAAATAAAGATGTAATTAAACTGCTTACATAGGCATTACAAAAAGAGAGCACTGTCATGATTCTGTGGCATTTCATAGGATGCTAAGATGCTGTTGCTACATCACAGCGCCACGTATTGCCATAAAGATGTACCTTGGCAAAGTCTTTTATTTTTCATTAAGGGCCTTTTTAAGTAATGTTTCAGTAGTGTATGAAAATCTATTCAGTACTCTGGCATTTTCCCGTCTGACAATCAATAAGCATGGTGGCAACACGTACTTATTTATTTATTTTTTTCACAAGAGTTCTCTTATGCTCACCAAGGCTGTGCATTATTTGTTTAAATACAGTAAAAAATATCTAATATTTTAAAATATAGTACAGTTTGTTAAAAATAACTGTTTTTCTATTTGAAATATATTTGAAAATCCATTATTCCTATGATGCAAGCTGGTTTTCAGCATTAGCATCATTACTCCAGTCTTCGAGTATGATCCGATCAGTATAGCCTATATAATATCTGGCGTCGCACTTTCCCTTGGGCCTTCATCTTTAGCAAGTCCACGCGATTGACGGGCCTTGCAGTGTTGTTTATTCAGCTGTTTCCAGAGAGGTTCCTTCACTACTTTTAGAGGTGACTCTTTAAGTGCCCTTGATCATTCTGCTGTCAGATTTGGATGCGTTATTCTGGCATTGAAAGGACCTAGAGCCCTAGGTCTTCAATCTAAAGCAATTTCAGCCCTTATGGTTTCCTGCCGTTTTCGACAGCATCATTCACATTCCCAGCATCAAGGTGGTGCAGACAGCTGTCTCGCGATCAACTCCTTTTCCCCGATGAAGACTCTTCAGCTGCCGCAGAAATCTCTCATCCTGCTCACTGAGGCCGTGGTCTCACCCCACCAACCCACCCCATGCAAACAATTTCCCCTGAATCCCAATCCAACAGATCTATTATGTGTTAAAGGCCTTGTTATCATGCCTTTGTGCTGGAATATGCAGAGCGGTAGTTCAATTCATATGTTATTTGCTGTTTTTGTCTTTTGGAAGAACATGTGTCTTTAAGTGTCTATACGGTTCTGATCCAGTCATGTCGTGTGTGCGCTGTGTCCTATTTTCAGGCAGTCATCTCGACACAACAGCGTGGCCGCATCTCAAGGCTTCCTCTTCCGCATCACTGAGCCCGATAAAAACAACTGAATCCGGCACCACCAACGCCTGCTTTGCCCTCCTTATTTAAAAACACACACACACGCACACACACACACACCGCCAGGTATGGGTTTGTCTGTCTCACACTGTGCCTCTGTCCTGTCCGTATTTGTTTTCAAAAAGATTTCGGTTCTGCACCAGACACAGTCACTTACGGTGCAGAATGAAAGGGAAAAGATACGGAAATAAATATATCAGGCCATTACTTTTTGGAGTTTCTATTAATGTCTATAAAAATGATTAATCCAACAAGTATATTCTGTCATTCTAACTGTTTTTTTTTTTTTTTGGACCGCAACCCACGGGCCACTTTCCTATACTTGTTTTTTGATTATATTTACAGTGGCTCCAAAATGGCTTTAGAAGACAATCCAGTCATTACTAACAAACATGTTTCACTAACATTATGTATTATTTATTTTATTTGCTTGATATGTTTGCTTTAAGTAAGGAATTTATTTAAAATATGCTGCTTGGTTTTATATTTGTTTTAATTTACTGGCTCTCAACATTAACTGAGCAGTACTACGTTTATTTATTTTTTTTTTATCTGATCTTTATTTATTGATTTAGGTTGTCAATTGCTTAATATATTATTGCTTCCACAAAAGAAGTTTTGTATTTAATAATATATTATGTGTACTGTGTAGATTATATGTATTTATAACACACACAGGTATATATTTTGTTGTATATCTATATATATATATATAACTCTTTTTTACTATATTATATTATATAAACACAACTTTGAATGTGGATATGCAATATTACCTTAATTTTAATTTAATATCGTAGGCTCCATTCTGATGTCTGTATATATTTTCTGGTCTCAGCAGTTGGTGAAATGTGTTGTTTCAGAATCTTGTCTTGGTTTTCTCTATGTTTTCTGTCAGTGGTGTGGGATGTATATAATGATGTTTTTCTGTCAAGAAGTGTGTGTGCGCATGTAAGCTTCCTGTCACGCAATAGTTTTATGTTCGGCGTTGAGTCATGACTGAGAGCGTCTGTCTGGCCGGTCGGGCTGGACAGCAACCTGTGAACCTCACAACCGTGAGCAATGCAATGACGCCCTATAGTTTTATGGCTACCCTCGTCATGGAGGTTTACTCATCGCAGCAGTGTGCAGGAGTCTTTCAGAAATATATCCACAAAAGTGCACCCAGATGTTGGCATGTTGCTTAACACGAAATCACAAAGGGGCCGACATGATTCGAGTGGCTAACAATTCAGAGAGAGTCAAAACAAATATTAACTCACATCTCAGTTGCTTTTTAACAAATAGTGTCACTTCTCGAGGCACCTCGTAGGTTGGTTTTGTGATTAAATGTCTCTGGAAAAAAACGTTCTGGGGCCAACAGAAAAAAAACATAACATTCTGTTTGTGCACTTCATGATTTTGACAATAAACAAACGCTTGTTAAGTCCGTTGACAGGTTCAAACGTGTTCAATGAGCTCACCGTGATCCGAGGCTCTAACCAAACACTGAGGACTAAGTCGTCATCTGTGCAACTGTGTGTTTTTTAATAAACCCAAATGAAAGGACGCGAGGTTTGTGAACGTCTTTACGCGGGTGGCGCAAAACAAAGCGCAGTGTAGAGAAACGCCTTTGTGCTTCCAAGCAGAACATGTTCGCTCAATTATTTCAGTGTTAGACTTAGAAAAACGAAGACACAGATGAAATCATGGGTGGGATTTTCGATTTGCAGATTCATTCATATAATAAATTCGCTAGTTTATTCACACAACGACACATCTCTGTTGGATATGTGGCTATTGTTTTAGTGAAAGCGCAAAGGTCACCGGTGTTCGCCGTGACATTCGCTTCCAGGTAAACCTGCAATTCCTCTGTACGTCGGATTTTACTGCAGGACAGCTATTAATGTTGACACTACGCAGTTAAACCAGTCGAGTATTAAACTAACACTTGTCATTGTTTATAAACTGTATTTTCAAATGAAGATGCCTTTTAGGGGCCCACAGGGTTTTAGTCACATCTCTCTCTCTCTCTCTCTCTCTCTCTCTCTCATCATCCAGCATTATTTAATCTTTAAAAAGAGGAAAAGATCACTAGGGTTACAGCCTTCTGTGGCCATTTCACTATCAAACATGGTGATCTTATCCGGTGTGCACATTATATGATTTCATAATTTGCTCACAGACAAAGAGCCTGTGGGCATCGCTCTGACGAGCATCGCTTGGGTCATGGCGAAGGATGTCGTGTTGCTCTTAGAGTGGCCCGTGAATGTTATCTGCTATCCTCCGCCTGTCACAATACAGCAACAGTGACACTGCGCACAGAATGCGCGACTACTTCTTTGGAAATTTGCATATGTATGCCATATGACCCCCCCCCCACACTCTCTCTAGGTGTTTGTTAATGTTAATGCCGTCTTGGGATATTTTACTGCGGTATAGCCTACAATCTTGCTATTTTTCCACTTTTATGTTTTCTTTTTTTTTTTTTATGTATTTAATTGATTTTCTGTTTTTATATTATAAATTGGTATTTCTAATGCTATTGGCTATATTAAAGTTAAGTATAAGGCTAGTATTATGTAGCTTTATCTTTTCTAAAATAATAAAAAAAAAAAATAATGAATTTAAATACTGGTTTATTTTTTTTTTCTTTTCATTAGTAGTTTTACCAAAACAAAACAAGAAAGAAAAAAGTCCCCAAGCAATGCATTTAGCACGTTAGGTCGCGTTTCTGAGTCGGAACGTGTCTGTCATTGCAGTCGCAATCAAGAGGGGCTACTGGTTCTGTCAGGATCCAGCTCAGATAAACACACGCGCCAACAGGTGCCCAGTGAAAAGGCCTCGGTTCACGGCGCTGCCGCGGCTCAGACTCTACACGACGAGGCTGTCGCCTGTAATTTCTGGCGCAGAGGGATGGGTTGTGTGGAGAAGAAGTGCTGTGGTCCACCACTGCTCATCTCTGTAGTGACCGTGTGACTGACGGCTCTGTCCAATTGGGTTTGGAGTCGAGATCTCGTGAGACGCGAGAACTTGTTACAAATAGGAAGATGTAATTAAACTGCTTGCATAGGTATTACAAAAAGAGAGCACTGTCATATTTCTGTACAGTAGATTAAAGGGCAATAGTGTGTAGAGATGCGAAATGCTGTTGCGACATCCGCGCCATGTATTGCCATAAAGATGTACCTTGGCAAGGCAATTCGGGCGTTTTGAGGGTCATTAGGGCCTTTTTAGTAATGGCAGTAGGGAATGAAAATCCATTCAGTACTCTGCATTTCGGCGGATACAATCAATAAAGCATGTGCAACACAGTACGTTATTTATTTAGTTTTTCACAAGAAGTCCTAGGCTCACCAAGCGGCATTTATTGATTAAATACAGTAAAAATAATATATTTTAAAATAGTAGTACGTTTAAAATAACGGTTTTCTATTGATATATTTGGAAAAGATAATGTATTCCTATGATGCAAAGCTGGATTTTCAAGCATTCAGCATCATTACTCCTAGTCTTCAGGATTATTATCCTATAGTATAGCTTCTTCATAAATATCACTTAGCTCTCACGTTCGTGGCCTTCAGCTTTTAGCAAGTCCAAAACAGGGTTGACGGCCTTGCAGTGTTTTTATTCAGCTGTTTACAGAGAGGTTCCTGCACTACTTTAGAGGTGACTCGTAAAGTGCCCGTGAATCATTCTGCTGTCAAGGTTGGATGCACGTTATTTCGGGGCAGTGAAAGACCTAGAGCCCGATGTCCTCAATCTAAAAGCAATTGCAGCCCTAGTGGTTTCTGCGTTTTTCGACCAAGCAGTCATTCACATTCCCAGCAGCATGTGAGGTGCAGACAGCTGGTCGCGCGCTCACCCTTCCCGAGGGAAAGGACTCGTCGCTGCCGCAAAATCGCGCATCCTGCTCAACCTGAGGCCGTGGTCTCACACCACCACTCCACACCCTGCAACAATTTACCCCTGAATCCCAAATCCCAGATCTATTTGGTTAAAGCCTGGTTATCAGCTTGTGCTGGAAGATAGCAGAGCGTTAGTTCCAGATGCATATGTTGTTTTGCTTTGGCTTTGGAAATGAGACAAATGTTCTTTAGTGTCTTACAGATTTCGAGCCGTCATGTCAGTGTGTGCGCTGTTCTCTATTTTAGGAGTCACTCGAGACACAACAGCGTGCCGCATCGCAAGGCTTCCTCTGCCGCATCACTGAGCCAGATAAAAACCCTGAATCCTAGGCACCACCAACGCTGCCAGTTGCCCCTCCTTTTAACACACACACACAACACACACCCACAACCACACCGGCAGTAGTGGGTTTTGTCTGTCGCACACTGTCATCTGTCTTCTGTATTTTGTGCAAAGATTTCGGTTCGCACCAGACCACAGTCATAAGGTGCAGAATGAGGAAAGATCAAAATAATTATCCGGCCATTTACTTGTTTGGAGCTTCTATACTGCTATAAAAAAGATTAATCCAACCATTATATTCTGTCATTGCGACTTGATTTTTTTTTTTTTTTGAGACCAGCACCCACTGGACACTCTTCCTATGAGATTGTTTATTTGATTATATTTGAACAGGTTGGACTACCACAAAATTTGCATGTAGACAAATCATAACATTAACTACAAAACCATGTTTCACTTAACATTGTCTTTACTGTATTTATTATTTGTCTTGATATGGTTTGCTTCTTCAGAAAGGAATTATTAAAAAATACGATGCTGCTTTGTTTTTTATATTATGAATTTATTTTACTGAGCTGCTCCAAACATAGTGGTAATCGGACCAAGCGCCTGCCAGTGCAGTACTACTTTTTATTTATTTACTTTTATCTGACTTTATTTAATTGAATATGTTTCGGGTTTCACAATTGCTATAATAATAATTAATTGCTTCCACAACAGAGAAGTTTGTATTACCATAATATATGTATGTGTACTGGTGTATTTATATGTATATATATTAAACTACACACAGAGATATTTTTGTTTTATATCTATATATATATATATAACTATTTTAACTATATTATAGAGATAAACACACAAACTTTAATGTGGATATTGCAATAGTGGACAGTAAATGTAATTTAATATTCAGTAGCGCTCCGATTCTGAATGTCTGTCTATAGGTCTTGCTCAGAAGGGTGTGAGTTGATGAAAGGGGTGTTCAGAATTATTGTCTTGGTTTTCTCTGATCGGTTTCTGTCACGGGTGTTGTCTGGATAGTCATCACATTTCGTATGTGTTCCTTCTGTACTAAGCGACTGGGTGTGTAGTGCGCTATGTAAAGGCTTCCTGTCACGCAATAGTTGTAATGGTCGGTTTTGAGTCATGACTGCGAGCGTCTGTCGGGCCGAGTCGGATGGGACTGCACCTCGTGAACGTCTGCAGCAACCGTATGAGCAATTGCAATGACTCCCTTATATTTTATGGCTACCTCGTCATGGAGGTTACTCATCGCAGGCAGTGTGCAGGAGTCTTCAGGAAATATATCCAACCAAAAGTGCACCCACATGTTTGCTATGTTGCTTAACGACGAAATCGATCAAAGTGGCCTGACATGGATCAGATGTCTAGGTTTTGTCGTTTTGGTCAGTCAAGAAAGAGTTTGCACGACTAACAGAGTCATATTATAAACCTGTCTGCAAGCTACTCATTAAAGTATTTAGATAAGCTCAGCTGCTATCTTTGTAATTTAGTTGCAATCACAAAGCTGCTGACTAAACGTGATTGAAAGTAAACGAAGGGAAGCTAATCACATAACATAGGCATATTTGCTTATTTTCACATTCAGGTGTCGGCCTCAGGAAAAACAGCTTTGCTACCCTCACTACTGTTCAACAGTTTGGGGCTGGTACGACTTTTAAAAAAGTTTTTAATTAAGTCCTTTAATGCACGACGTTTATGCAAAAAATAAAACCGCACTATAGTGAAATATTATTAACAATTTAAACTAACTATTCTCGTTTTGCTAGATTTTTAAACTAACATGGGATGTCCGGTGTTGCAAAGCTGAAGTTTAGCAGCATTACTTCCAGTTTTTCCAGTGTCACATGATCTTTCCGAAATACGTCTGATATGATTTATTTGCTGGCCAAAGATAAACATTATTATAATAGCAGTTCTGTAAACCGGCTTGTGTTGCGTAAGAGTTTTTATTGAATCTTAAGAGAATACAAAAGCATTTAATATGAAAATAGTATTCTTTTGTAAAAATTATAAAAGTTTTACTGTAATTTTGATAATTCAGTGTGTCCTTGATTAATAAAAGTATTATTATTTCAATCAATGTCAAATAAAATCTTTACTTGACGCCAAACATTTGAAAGGTAGGTAGTTAGTTACTGCTGATCTAGCATCAGCCAACTCGAAACCAAAACCAGATCAGGCAACTGCTGTAATAATTGAAAAAATGCAAGTTAAAGTTAAAATTAAAAATAAGAGGACTGGATGATGTCAAATGACCAGCAAAATGTTTAAGAATTCATTGAAGTATGTCCTATTGGAAAAAGGTTTATCCTGATTCTGGCTATAGCGATTTGCTTAGTCACGGGAAGGTAGGTAAATAAGAGGTACATCTGCTACGTACAAGAGGATGATGGACCTGTTAATGTTTTGGTCTTTTGCACTGTTAACGTCTGTTAAAATCTTCGAAAAGTTCCTTTTGTAGATTGGTATAGGAGTGGCACTAACATGGCAAATGGTCTCTAAGTAAACGCAGACATGGGCACAAAAAACAACGAAACTCCCAATTTGAGTTTAATAGGCTTTTGAATGCAAGTCAAGAGTGGCCACGAAACAAACAGCATAATAAATACAGCATTCCCAGTAACGAAACAGTGGATTAAAAACCATCTCTCTGAACAAATAACAGATCAATATCCCGGTGAAAGGCAACCCTCAATGTTGAAATGCTGCAAACGAAAAAACACCGCTGTTGTTTAACTGCCAATAATGAAATTCCAAGACGAGAATTGAGCACGCCGCCTGACTTTGATATGCTTCCTAACTGCATTCTGTATCTTCATTAAGAGGCTGCCATTCACACACAGCTTAAAGAGAAAAACTGTTTGTCTCAGCCTTATTATGGGCGACTAAACTACAAACCTCGTCATTTGGCATCGGCCGGAGCGGTCCACACTCAATGCTTATCACATTGTCATCTCTGCGTGGCAGCACAGAAAATTACGCTCCTTCTCATGTTTCTTTTTGATGCTCTCGGACATCGTCTTTGTTCTTTACACAATTAAGGTGTTACCACGCTTTTAGAAAATTTAAATTGACGGCACATAAAGATGGAGACGGAGGCTCTTTTTAAAAAATAGCAGAATTGGTTTACTGAATTGTATGCAGCCATTGACTTTCCCATTACTGGAGAAGAGCTTTCTGATTTACGTGGATGTGATGTTTGCCGTGGGGAGCAATGAGGCGGAGGGGAACAGGGGACAATACCGAGCGCTTACTAACTCATTGTTTAGTGGCTCGACTTTGCTTGGCCATTACCGCTGTGGACAACGGGAATAAAGGTGTGTCACGCAGCTCCGAGGGCCACTTTTCTGACAGATGCTCAACGGCCCCTTGTGAGGCGAGAAGGAGAAGAGACACAGGGACCTGGAGAGATAACGCGCGCGAGTCTCCGACGGGCGGCCAGTCGAGAGTGTGGCGACAGCAGCACGCTTATGAGAGTTAGCTAGCGTGGAAGACAGAGAGAGGCACGGAGCTTTTACCCCCCACCCCCCCACGCCGAGGGTTATGCATCTCATGTTTGCCTCAGGAACTGCAGGATGAAACATATTAATTCTAGAAAAGCTGTGTGCAATGCGGATGTCTGTCAGGGCAGTGAATTGATTGTGTTTTGGGTACATTCCACATTGCTGACAGATGTGCCAGTCCTGAGGATTAAAGCCAGTATATATGTCCGTAATGAGTTCATATGTGAAGCATTTATTAGGTTAACATACTTTTTCTTTTGACGCTGTGGCCCCCTGACAAGAAAACCACCCAAATAACAACACACTTCCATTGTCTGAATGGGAAAAAAAACGGTCTCATTTTGATAAGTGTAATAGCAGTATCATCATGTAGAAGTGCCTTGGAGGTTTTGCAGCATGGAAGAAAAATTCTTTCTCATGAGAAAGCCACTGCACTCTAAAAAATGCTGGGTGTTTCAACCCCAACTTTGGGTCAAATGTGGACTAACCCAGCTGTTGGGTTACTTTTTTAAATTAAATTTTAAACCCAAAAGTTCCAGCACTGCAGATCAGTTTTTACATCGAAATGCTCATGATTAATATAGATTGTAATTGGAATACAATTTAGTTCAGTTCTTTTAATATGTTTCTCCACAAATCCCTTTTGGAGCTTCCATTAAGGCAATATGCTGAATCAGATAGCTGTGTAGCTGTTGGATGGTGGATGAAGACTTTAATTTAGGTGAACAGAATGCAGTAGAATGTGTGCATATAATGTATGGCATCTAGTATTTTTGTGTAATACAGGACAATATGGCTGATGTACTGTTGTGACCCGCCGGGAGGGGAACTGTACATTAATATTGGTTTTGTTTACTGGCCACCATGTGTAATTCCGTGAGGCCAGGTTTTTATGTGATTTATAAAACTCCATCACTTGGACGATCCACAAAATTTTGCACAGTGCCGTGTGCTAAGGCATGCCTTTTAGGATTGCTAATTCTCAGTATTATTAGGAATTTATTCGAAGTGTGCGACCTGGTGTGAAGTGAGCAACTTCTTTTCTAAGTGATAGGAGTTACAGTTTTTTTCTTGGTGGTTGATAAAACATAGACTTATACTGAAGAAGAAGGGACTTATATCTATACACTAGAGACACTTGCACCACTTACACATGGCCTTTAAAATATGTAAAGCATCCAGTCTATATGGTATGTCTTGTGTTCATATTAAAAAAGATTAAATACTCCCAGAGTTCATTGCGATATTGCTGTATTTTATGGCTCCTTGTATGTTTAACACTATATCCAGCTCCTTTTGTTTTTAATCTTTGTCATAAACAAAGCCTGTGAATAGATCTGGAAAACCAGCCCATAAAAACAGACACTTTTCTTTTATGAATTTACGGCTCACTGTTTTCACTCGCCATTGTTTTCCTTGAACAGATTCCACTGCGTATAAATGGTTCCTCCACCACTTAACCATTAACAATTTTCTGTCTTTGTTTTGTAATTATAGAAATGTTTTTATCCAGTGTCAGCAGGGACATGTTTCAACATTCAGGGCTCTTCTTTTTATCTCCTGATTATATGGTAGTGGGAACATGCTTTTCTCTGCATCGAAATGAACGTTTGCCAAATGCGTAGAGTGTTCAACATAAAACTGTGCTGTGGCACAAATATCTGCCAGAATATGTGTGAACGTGCTGCTTTTTCATAGTTTTATATAAAAGGTTATGCAGACATTCATGCCTTACGGCAAAACCGGAAAAAGCCATTTTCGATGATTGATTATAGGGTTAGTGTAGAAAACTGCTGAATATGAGGATGATTGTCAGAGGGTCACGCTTGGGTTTAGGTTCTGTGTTACTAGGTCATGTATTGATGGTTACCCTCATTCTGTGAAAAAGTCTCGCAAGATTCACATGCAACATTCAACTGGGGTTGGAAAGATTATAGTCAACATTATCAACAACACTGACACTAAAAAAAAAAAAAAAAAATGTTGAAAATATTTTATGGTTGGATAGTCGTTTGATCTCATATGACTTATGTAACGTACTGCAATGAAGCAGTTTCACCATTATTTATATAGCTATTTTACAATAACAGATTGTGTCAAAGCAGCTTTACAGTATTAAAACAGGGAAAATAGTGTGTCAAAATAGTGGCCAGACAAAAACCAGCCAATTTAATTCTAGGTTGCAGCAAAGTCAGATTGTGCAGAGGAGTCTTTATGACAGTACTTCAGCCCTCCCAGATGCAATTCAGTAGAACAAGACACTCATGAGATGCAAAATGAAGCCGAACCAATGCGGTCAGAGAAAGTGTTACAAAATGATGCTGTCATGCAAAGCCCCCGATGTGCTAATGGAAAATTTATTTTGCATTCTCTGATTAGGGGTAAAAAGAAGTTCGAATATAAACGCTTTACTGTTAGCGAACATCTCAGCATTTTTTTACATAAGCTCAATAACACTCAGAAAAAAACAAACACCATGATTGCAGTGAGGGAAAAAACAGCAGTTAAGAAAGCATCTGATCATAGTGATGTGGATATGTTTGCATGAGATCTGCAATCGCCACTCGAGGAAAGTCCAGTCACGTCTATTTATAGAGCGCCTTTATACAATAGACTGCTTTAAATCAAGGAGCGTTTCAGTTTTAAACAGTGTCAGTGTTGCTCTCAGAATTACAACTTGATTTCCTGCTACGAAGCAGCTTTTATGTATATGAATAATGTATAATTCCAAATTTTAATGAATTGCTGCTGACCTGAGACTTGAACCCACGACCTTCGAGTTATAAGTCTTGTTGCAGCCTTACATTTAACACTAGGTTCAAACTGGAAATCAAAAAACTGTTGACCCAAACACTTTTGCATGTTATTTCAGTGCGAAAATCTTACTCACTAACCACCCAAATCCAGTTCAACCAGACACTACTTTAACCCTGAACTCGTCTACACATGCATCATGCATATTAAATAAATTAACTCATCCTTTTGTCTTTACACACCTCCTTTCTGTGTAAAGATAATGTCTTATTCAGAAAAGATCTATTTGCCAGGTGCAACTGATGATTTGATATTATTATATTATTGTGATGTTTTTAAGACTGGTTTGTGTACATTTTTGTTTGATCCATGCTATCAGTAATTTAAGGAATGATGATCAAATGATGCATCTTACTGGTGTATGGATCTCTGTGGGTTTGACGATGCTGCACAGTCCTAGTAAAGTATGCCAGATTACAGTGATCTGCTGTATCCTCCTCAACTAAGCATTCAGAAACAGCAGATTACAGTGATCTGCCTGCAAGGTTACCTTATGTATATATATATATATATTTTTTTTACATTTTGGCCATTTCCCTAATTTGCAGAATTCTTTTAGTGAACCAGGCACTAAGACAATGCAAATGGCATGACCAAATAATAAATAAAAAAAAACCTTCATTAGTGCATTCCCCCTTTGTGATTATTTGGAGTCGCACAGCAACTCTACCCCTTACCTTGGCAGTAGTAAATGTGAATCTGATGAGAGATTTAGCAGAGTGGAGTTTATTAGGCCATTGAAAACCAACCATGCCACTGTGTATCATGTAAGATTTAAGCATCTGGACAAATCTGAACCCTTTTTAGATCATTTTTTGGACATAAGAGGGTGTCAGTCATTCGTTGTGTCTCGCTATGATAGTTATGGTAGTTTCATGGGTTTAACCGCTGCTGGCTGTATGGCTGTAACCAAACAGAGAGAGTGTTTTATCAGCGAGTGATTGGAGCCAGGCAGCGGCTGGACTGGAATTGCAGGCTCTTGCTGAGACTTTTGAAGTACGAGGAAATGTTGCTCAACCTTATACCCTGCCGAGATTTTCTGGTACTCTAATGATTTCACAAAGGCTGTGTAAACAGTGGATTATTTCACTCTGAGCCTCCAAAAACTATTAGAGAGGAGTTTGGGGATCTGAGCCCTGAAAACTGAATCCTCGGCGTGCCTCATGTTTGGAAAGAGCTTCACGGTAGCTAACCGATGGTCTACTTAAGCCGGGGAAAATTGTGGTTTGTCTGTGAGTGTAGAATCTTCCCATCTCATTTGCCTTAGTCTGGTACACATTATAAGTCTCTTTCCATGCCGCTCTGTTATTCTTGCTCAAGTCCCATCTGTGGCCCAAAGCTCCCCAGAGCTGTGCATTTTCACATGGGCTGATCGCCGCTGTTGTGCTTGGCTTCTCTAAACGCACACCTTCTATAATCACTACTGACACCGGCACCTGCACACGACTACATATCAAATGCAGCTCTGTGAAATTAAACATACTACTGAAGACGACTGTTATGTTACAGAGACTTACACTCCTGTAGAATTGCAGAAATCCCGTTTTGTTTACACAGAGTTGGTATCAAGCCAAACAACGAAGAAGAAAGCCAATGTGGTAGATTAAAAAAAGTCTTAATATAGTCACACCCTGAACTGAGTTTTGTGGTACTTTACCTCAAAATCTTACATTTCAGCATCTGGCTCCTCTGGAGCTGCTGGAAGCTGACCATATTTCATATTTCATCAACATATCTCTGGGAGATGCTCTGTGATGTGGTATGGGTGATAACACTAGACATATGTCCTTAGCAAGATAACATTCTGTCCACATGCCACAATAAACCGCGGCCGTCTTTGTTGTGGGAAGACAATCGTGTAATTTTATTTCCCAGGGGCAGTTTGGAAAGAAGGTTAACAAGTGCATGGAGGTGATGTTGTCACGCTGTAATCCAGGCTTTCACTTTTATATTACTGAGTGCTCATCTTTCTGATTGCCTAAATGAACAGTCAGTTTTTTTTTCTACAACACTGTTCAGCAATTCGAGACATTAACAACAGTATGAAAAAAAATACTCATACTGTACGTAAAGGTGAATATAAGGCTAAACAAACTGATAATCCTGAGATTTAAACTTAATTAATCTTGCACCGTTTGTGAACACAGTAGTGTTTTAGTGGTGAATTCACATGAATTTGTATGAAAATGTATGATTTTTTAGGGAAAAAAAAGAAGAAAAAAAAAAAAACAACAACAACTAAGGGCCAGATTTACTAACAGCATGTAGTAGCACAAACCCTTTTTTGGCATTAAAAAAATATATTGTCAGGATTTACTGAAGACACCCACAGTGAAACATAAGCGATGAAAAGGTGTGGACAGTCATTTTTGCAACTGAATTTACTGATTGTGCATTTGTAGGAGTTTCACTTTCAAACGCAACATTTATCCGTCTGTTAGTGAAAATGAGGTGATTTACTAAGTTTTGCGGTGGTCAGTTTACTAATATTTGTGCTATTATTTATCAATCCGATAAAGCATGGCGTTGTTGTTCAAAATCACACTCTCGCTTGAGTTGGTACTTTTTTGAATAATAATTACTTTGCAACCTCAAAAAGAGTATGTTCTGTATTGCATGAATGTGTGTAGTATGAATGTAATATGGACGTATACTCACCATGTTATCATTGTCATGTGACCAGCGTCAGTTGTTTCGCTTCACTGCGATCCATAAATCCTCTCCATGGCCTCATGGGATAGTAAAGTTTCCATCATATGCACACTTCATAATCACACTGGAAGACTACTCTTTTATGAGCTCTATAAATTAGGACATACTGCTTTTTTCACATACTGATTTATATAGTAGTGTCGTTAGCTATTTCAGACGCAGCCCATGTCTTAACCCAATTTGTCCATGTGTTGTTTGCGCCTGATTATCATTGGGTCTGCTTGTTTGCACTGTTCTTAGTAGATTGCATTAATCATTATGAAAATGATCGAACTGCATCTGTGTTCTTTAATTTGCGCATTGTCAGTAGATCAGCTGCAGAACTTTCCACTCCCATCGGTACTTTTATGGGATTGCAACCGGTTTAGTAAATCTGGCCCTAAACATGAAGGTCCACCCTTAAACCTATAACCCTTGACGGGATGTAACATATGAAAATGCACCATTAATTGAGTTCTTACAAATTCATACAAATTCGCCACTAATTTGACAGAACGTAAAAACAGTTACAGTGAAATTTATTAGCAATTTCTAAATGTGGATCCTACACCAGTTTTTTTTTTCAGTGTAGAACCCCATGACAATCCTTGGCATCATGGCATTGAGTTTTGCACCGACGAACGACACAAAAAGCAAGTCATTCATTTTAAACGTTTTAAAGGTTTTTGAGAGGAACAGCTTGGCCTGTTCTCAGCTCTAATTATTCCCACAGCATACCGACAAGCATCGAGAGCATTTGTACCATTTTTCCGCGTAAGTGCACACAAGTGCTTGAGGCACTAGACAGACACATACACCAGGTCTCGCACTGATGTAACAGCACAAGGAGAAATCCTCCCGATGTACAGTACACACTACAACATTTACACACTCTGTCACCACGATGAATTATGTGATTGCAGTCAATGAGAAAATCTACTGTATTTTGAGCGCCATTTACAGACAGGCGCGGCGAGAGAGAGAGAGGAGGGGGTTTCAATCCGGCGGCGGGTGTTGTTGGGATGTTGTCAGCGTTTAAAGAGAGTTTTTTTTATTATGGTATTGTTGAGTATTTTTTCTGTGTTTTGTCTTGCTGGGTGATTAGACTAAAACGGTCACTCGTCTTGACTGGAGATCGCAGCAGTTGCACATAACACGCTCCGTGATTGAAGGTCGAAATATTTTGAATTCTAATGGAGGCTGGCTGGATGAATTGCCTGAAATAGACTGTAGAATTTCCGAACAGCCTCAGCCTCCCTACCTCCCCCCAAACCGCCCCGTGTCCGCTGTGAAAAGAACGCTTGGGAATGGCTGTGCTTGATGATCATAGAATTACTGGATGGTGATTCTAAACCCCTCAAAGAGGAGTTGCTATGGAGATCTCGTTCCAAACTGTGAAATGATTCCCCCTCAGAAAGCCTGGAGAGCAGAGGGCTGAACACATCATTGTTCAGGTGGTGGCTGGTTAGGAAATTGCCGGTGGCTGAGCAATCACAGCGGCGGCTATAGTTAAGGATCTAAAACGGTTTGCTCTCGGAATGGTGTGGGACAACACGGATGTGCATATGATGGTTCCTTTCAATCAAGCCGCTCTCAGACACACCGGCCGGGGCAGAGAAATGACAGACAGAGCGCTCCCGTGAAAGACGAATGAAAACCATTATTGTCTCTCAGGGCTAATGAAATCTGGAACTGTCCTGATATATCTATTCTTTGACTGCATGAATCTCAGAGCCGGTTTGAAAGGTTATCTTCCCTGTCAAGTGAAACCTCTCAATGTCTCATCTCGCGGCGCCCTTGGCCTCTGTAATATTATGTTAATGAAGTGTTTGGGAAAAGATTTGCACCGTTTTGGCAAGGGAGAGAGCAAACATTTTGGCCTGCAACAAATGAGATATTTTCAAGTTGCATGCGGTGTCTGAAACGTTAGCAGTTTGTCCCCTCGAGGACTCGTCTTGCTTGCGCTCCATAAACGTGGCGAGTCCATTATATTTGTGTACGTAACCGGATTATTTTGCTGTTGTGTAGACAGGGGCGGATGGCTTCTTCTTCTGACAGACTCGTAAAGTAGCTTTTACGGTGTTGAATACCAGGGCAATTGCAGCGGCACATTCGTGTAGAACATCTTAACAGCGAGCCAAGGAATGCAAGTGATCTAGATGTGCTCTTCGCTTTTCACGTGTGAGAACACGCACAGGAAGCGGACTGCCGCTGAGCACTGTAATTTGAGTGAATGATGTCGATCACATGATCTCGCAGCCGTCAACAACAAAGGAGACAGTTGTGGCATCAGAATTTGTCCTGAGTGCCTCATATGTTTTTCTGCTTAATAATGGACTGAATAGCCCTATCTGTGATATTACGAATCCTCAGTAACCAAAATATCATGCTGCTTGTGCAGCTTTTACCACAAAAACCCATGTATATAGATACATCACATTGATGTAATATTAACAGTAAATCACAGGTTTTAGACCATACACTACATATTTGGTGCATCTTGTACAAACTTATTTATGCAGCATAGACAAAAGGTGAATATCTGTTGGGGCAAAGCTACTAAAATTATACATAAGTATTACAATTGACCATAAATAGATAGTAAATAGATAGCAGATACTTGTGTATACGTGACATTAAATATGCAATATGTAAATGACTATAGAAAAGACCTATGCATCAATACTTCCTAAAAAAGTCTACACCCAGTTGTTGAATATATGTAACTGCAATAATTTGCACAATATGCATTGAATTTACCATAAATTACATGTTTTTAAAATTCTTTAATTTTTACATTTTCGAGTTTGGTTTTTTTAAATGTTAAATTAGGTTTTTACCACAGCTGTTCTGTGAAAAAAGCTTAAATCTCTTCATAGGCACTTTGTGTGTCTGTGTGCATGAACACTTGTATTTGCTGCTGTTGTGGCCCTACAGATCTCGTTTCTCAGCGAGACTTTGGCTGTTCTGTTAAAGATGAAGGCTTTTGTTGGGTCAGACAGCCCAGGCACACCTGCTAATGGCCCCTCCAAACATACAGTAACTAAAGAACAGCAGTAAAATGGTAATTGCCAGACAGACTTGACTTCTGAGGCCGCTCTCCCTCTTTCCCTCCTCCAGAACTCTTTTTTTTTTTTTTATTTTTACAGTTTTTTCTTGTTTTTTTTTTTGGCGCCGTGCCCTCATAAGTGCAGTCTTCTCAGAGAACTTTACCCAACCTGTTGTTAAAGGACTAATTGTGGAGATTTCCCCTCGGCTTGTCCTCTGTTATTCATGTTTCTTCACACATCAGACAGACACTTTCACTCACTGGGAAATGTAAATATTGGAAAGATGCAGAACTAAACTAACTCATGTTTTATACCTATAATTTTCCCTCACTGCTTTTAAATAAATTAAATACATTCAGCATCAGTTTTATCAGTACTTAACAAAATTATAATTTAATTTTAAAATGAATAAATTGCAACAGAAAAAAAAATCCATTAAAATGTATGATCTTGTAAAATGCAGGTCTGCATATTTATCGTACAATTCAGCAGATACTGTATTCTTTGTGAATACCATGAATAACACATTTTTAGGGAATCCCTGTGTGAAATAATAAATAAAATATCGAAAGAGAGATTCCCTTGAGAAATTAAATATAAAAAAATACAATGGTGCCTAAATGAGCTGATAAATTTTAATATATTTCTGGCCATCCAGGAACGACTCATGTCATTTTTTCTTAAAGTTCAAGCATTAACGCAGAGAACAATAGCACATTTTCTTCCCAATCACTGCAGAACTGGGAGCCGGCAAATTGAAGCAGCAAAACAATAATTCCCTTGATTAGCCCCTTTCTGTGTGGGGTAAGTGAACTGTTTATACTGTGGAGTACCTCGGAGAGAGCAGAGCAACCAAAACAGCCTCATTAGCCGCGCCGTAATTGGATAACTTCATTTCAGCAGGACAACCAGAACACGTCATGACAGCTTTCTACAAAGTGCATGACTTATCCTTGCATATGACACAGGGCAAAGTAGCCTTCATAAAATAATTTATTAATAATATTAAGATTAAATACAATGCCATGTCATGAAACTTTGACTCATATATTGTTTTTTTTTCTTTGTTTTTTTTTCAATTTGTTTATAGGTAAAATGTACTCCTGATCTGTAAAACATTAATTTATTGACTTAAAACAATAAACAAATAATATGTTATCAAAATTATTTCCAAGTTATTAAGATGATTATGCTTTTTTGTTTTGTTTTGTTTATAACCCATAGAATCTTGGAATATTAAATGCGAAACCTTTTTTTGTTTTGCATATGGATTCATGCAAAAAGCTTTTGTTTTGTTTGATAACATATAGAATCTTACAACTGTTTGAAAAAGAACAAAAGGCCTAAATCTGTAACAGTTCCATGATTCCATTATTAAAATAAAAGCTTCGCTTTCTAATATGCCATGATTGTATAGGTTATCAACGTAACAAAACAAATCCTCACTTTGTAGCAGTTCCAAGATTCAATACACCAAAAAAACAAAAACAAAACAACAACAACAACAACAAAGAGACCCGAAAGGTTCCCTTTCAAACAGTTTTATGATTCCATCTAACAAAATAAAATGAAGGCTTAAATTTGTAGCAGTTCTGTGATTCCATATGCAAAACAAAATCACTTTCTAATATTCCATTATTCTATAGATTATCAACAAAACAAATCAGAAAACAAAATAAAACAGTAACTGCATGATTCTATGAATTATCAAAAAAAAAAAAAAAAAAAAAAAAAAAAATCTAAAGCTTCACTTTGTAACAGTTCCATGATTTTATATGCAGAGCTAAACAAATGATTCAGTTTCAGTTTTATGACTCTATAAACAAATTAAACCAAATGATAGCTTACATTTGTAACAGTTCCTTAATTCCATATGCAAAACAAAACTAAAGATTTACTTTCTAACATTCTATCATGCTTCTAGATATTAACAAAACAAACAAAACAAAGGCTTCACTTTGTAGCAGTTCAATGAAACTGTGTGCAAAACAAAAGATTTAGTTTGATAACAGAGAATCATAAAACCGTTTAAAAAAAGAATCTTATTTTGAATCATGAAATCATGGAACTGGCAGGAAGTGAAGCTTATTTAAATTTTAATTTGGAGCTGATAGAATTTAAAGCTTTTGTTTTGTTTTATTTTCATATGGAATTGGTTGAAAGTAAAGAGATTTTATTAGCAGTTTGTGCTAGAATTTCTGTGAATTTGAGGGAATTGGGTAATAATTATCTAAGCAAAATGAGTTTTGTGTCATTGTTTAGGTAAGTGAATCATCAATATTTTCTAGCTCAAACTTGTTTGACATCGTTAGAGTGACATGTAAGATAGATGGGTATGAATAATTGTCATGACATACTGCATGCGGGGCCTGTGCTGTCATCGGCCGGCTCCAGAGAGGTGTCAGCTAAACGCCCTCAGGCCTACTGCAAAAAACACACATGCCGATCGTAGCCACTCATGTCCCCGCTCAACGATTGGGCATCAGGCATCTATGATTTATGAACGGCAAAGTGTGCTTGATTAATGAATATAGACTGTCTTCAGCTTGCAAGCACTAATACTGCACTTCATTTTCGGTATGCAAACGCATTGCTTGGACTGTAAAAGCTTAACATGTGTATGCATGTATACAGCGTCTGTGTGTTTGTGTGGTTGTGTAATGATGATTCTACTGTTTAGGGTTTCACACAACATGCAGGCTTTCCATAGAATTACTAAAAACTTCATGGCAGGTCATGTGACCCCTTCCGAGTGCCGTGAGTGGTCAGACTCGTGACTCACTACCTCTGCAAAGACCTGTAACATGGGCAGTGATTGGTTCTTGTTCCGCACCAATCACAATTTTGCTTTTTGTGTGTGTGCGGCAAGCAGTTGAACTGAATCAGACCTTAAGTGTCTCAGAGATTCATTATCTAATCACTGCCAGGACGACCCTCCACAATACACCCTGATTATGATCAGAGGACCCTACACCCGCTACACTGCCTTCACTTTCACACCGACATACATGCAGCAAACACACAGCGCCACTGTGTAAAGAGACCGCCGCGGAATGAAGAGGGATAACAGCTACAGTGTTTGCTTTTTTTGTTTGTTTGTTTTTCTTACCATGACTGTGTGAATATGAGTGTTTATTTGAATGAATCTTGTCAGGATTTACAGTGATCCTCATCTTATAAAAACATCTTATAAAATCATTTTCTCATAAAAAATGAAACTTTTCATGTATTTAAATATATTTGCAATTACCCATTTGTAATGAAGTTGCAATTTAGTACTGATATAAAATATATAAATATTAAATGTGATGTTGAATAACTTACTACTGTTAAAATTATGATCAAGTAGTTTACATGTGATTAAGTGTTAGTCAAAACATCAAAATAAGTGTACTGCCTTAAAATATGAAAAAAGATTATTAAAACAATGATTTAAAATGCACTTAAGTAAAACTTTTAAGTTTACATCATTACAAAATGCACATTATAAGTGTACTTAAGTGTGTTAACCAAGATAGTACACTTAAGTGTTTTTAATTTTTATTTCTTTATTTCTATATTATATTATATACAAGTACAGTTCTTTTAAAAAGTACACTATAAGAGCACGTTAAATACAGTTACACAGAAATACAGAACACCCCTAATGAAAAATAAATATACTAAAATGTATTTGAAATATATTTTATATATTATGTCATGTTACGTATACATGTCATCCATTTACGTATTTATGTATTTAATAAAAATACCCTGCAATTGTACTTTTAGTATTTTAACTGGTTAAAGTCTGCTTAATTGGAACAACTAATTTTGTGCTTAATGCACTTTAATTGTGCAGAAGTAGTGCTGAACTAAAGATATACTGAAGTATATTTGACTGTGCTAAAGTGAAACTATTGCAAGTATGCTTCAGATACACTTTAAATATCTTGCATTTAAAGACTGAAATTATTCAAATATCATATAATCCTCATTGACAGTGACATTAAAACACATTTAAGGCTTAATATTAAGAAATGTGCATTGTGCACAAGTAGTACTCCTAATAAAGTTTAATTATAATTTTTATATCAGTAAGTTCTGAGCGATATGTCAATAAATATGTTAATTGATTTGAACTATACTATGGAACTATACTATTGAACTATACTATGGAACTATACTATGGAACTATACTATTGAACTATACTATGGAACTATACTATGGAACTATACTATGAAACTATAATATTGAACTATACTATGAAGCTATACTATGGAACTATACTATGGAACTATACTATGGAACTATACTATGAAACTATAATATTGAACTATACTATGAAGCTATACTATTGAACTATACTATGAAACTATAATATTGAATTATTGTATTATGCTTTTAATATTTAATTTTGATATGTAATTTTAATATTTAATTTTTAACTAAGAACTATACTATGAAACTATACTATTGAACTATACTATGAAACTATAATATTGAACTATACTATGAAGACTATAATATACTATGAAACTATAATATTGAACTATACTATGAAACTATAATATTGAACTAATACTATTGAACTATACTATGGAACTATACTCTTGAACTATACTATGAAACTATAATATTGAGCTATACTATGAAACTATAATATTGAGGTATACTATGAAACTATACTATTGAACTATACTATTGAGCCATACTATTGAACTATACTATGAAGCTATACTACTGAACTATACTATGAAACTATACTATTGAACTATACAATGGACTATACTATAAAACTATACTATTGAACTATATTATTGAGCTATACTGTAAAATAATTGTATACTATCTACATGACATTTTGACTGGAACTCCCTTTTTTAAGGGAGGGTTTGTGTGTTTGTGCATGTTTTGACAGTGTTTGTGTGTGTATGTCAGCTCTTGCACAGACAGCACTATACTATATCTGACACTGTAGTAATTGTACGCTTGTAAGTGTTTGTTTGCAGGTATGTGTTTCAAGGAAGTGAAGGATGTAATCTTTAAGTCTGAAGGGTGAGAGGGTTTATTGGAAAGTTCATCATAAGAAAAAAAAAAAAGGAAATACACACACACACACACACACACACACACACACACACACACACACACACACACAGTGCACCTCTCTAGATGTATGTCACAGTGCACCTACAACCAGTCAATGCCCCAGCATGCACCACCCTCCCAGCATGCCTCAAATCACTGCTCTCTCATGCCGTTTCAATCTGAAAATATATGTATTCTTTCTTCTGTTTTTTTTTTTCATTCCCCTCTCATCCCTCGCTCCCCACCCTCTCCTCTCGCTGGCCCATTTCTCTTCTTTTTCTGTGGAAATTGAGAATGTTGGCAGGTCAGGGGGTTTGTGCTGCAGAAATCATTAGCAGACAGATACTAACACAGCGGCTGAACCCGGGTCAGCGCTCCACGCTAATGAAAGTCTCTCCAGCAGCAGCTTTTCATCTGGAGGAAAACTCAAATCAGAGCTGCTTACATTCACAGACCGAACACTGAGGGTGACCCACAATCCAACAGCAGGACATTAATCCAGGAAATGTTTAGAATGCATATCTATATCTATCTATCTGTCTGTCTGTCTATCTATCTATCTATCTATCTATCTATCTATCTATCTATCTATCTATCTATCTATCTATCTATCTATCTATCTATCTATCTATCTATCTATCTATCTGATAATGTTTTTTTTTTTATGTTTATATATATGTGTTTGTCTGTATGTGTGAATGAAAACATTTGCTGGGTAATGAAGCAGCAGTATGTGTGTGAGTCTTTTAAACACTGGGATAAAGCGGCCCGCCTCTGTTCTGTCGTGTGCCAGCCGTGTTGAGGCCAGCGTCTGCCATGACCCCGGTTTGTACGGGATTTGTCAAGTGTGTTGTGGGGGGGTGGGGGCTGGTAATCCTGCTTTTCAACTGGCCTGTTCCAGCCTGGGCACACACAGCCTCTGACCACTCATTATCCTAACAAGAAGGGCCATTTCACCTGCGACTGGAGGCCTTGTACACTCCTTGTTAGTGTAATCCCCCCTCCCTCTCTCTCTCTCTCTCTCTCACTCTCTCACACACATGCACACACACACACGCACACACTCTGCCAGACCCGCTGCCATTCAGAACAAGCAGGTGGCCACTGACGCACATAATTGCTGACAATTTGAGGCAATGAATAAAAATGATCTACATTACTTCTTGCCGAATGTTGTGTGCACTTGGTGCCAAGTGAAATCTATGGAAGAGCCTCTTTAGATAGTGCAGAAAAAGGCCCTATCAAAAGCGCTGCAGAGGAAAGGAGGAGGAGCGGTAATTAATTTCTTAAAGAGTGAAAGAGAGATTTGACACATTCAGAAGACTGCCGTCTCTGGGGGTGTCAGAGAGCAACCAAGAACAACATCTTTCAAACCGTTTCCTCTAGATTGGGCCATATAGCTCATATACAATCTGCCTTTTCTGTTGTTTTACTTAACTTTAGTTTGCTTCAGCTGAGCTGGTTTGACATAAATATGCATAATGTAAACATAAGAAAGAAAAAATGGCAAATTACACCTATTTATTATCTCAGCTGTTTTTCTCAGAGAACAATTCAATCAAAAGCAGACAAAGCTTACTAAAGTGGCCTGTTTCTTCATTTTTTTCTCCTAAGAAAAAGACCTTAGTACCCCAAATATAACTTGTAGAATTTTAGCAATGCCTCGAACTATGCTTTAATTTGATGACAATATAATTTCATTATAAACTTCCCTCAATATAAAAAATGCTCAAATCAAATTCGCATCAATTTCTTCTGAGGCCAAAATGATCTGAGCTTTAATGGCATCTATGGTTCCCCATTCATGGAATATTTCCATTCCATGAAAGAATCTTTATACTGGATAAAAGTTCTACAGATTTCTAAAATCTGAAGAACCTTTAGATTTAAATGTTTTACAACACTAAGAAAATCAAGGTTCTTTTTAGAACTTTTCACTGAAAGTTTCGATGGGAAAACAAGAATGGTTCTTCCATGGAATCATTGCGAAAAGCGTTTAGTAGAAGATTATAATAAATGGGCATATTACCGATTGTATGTTTATATTCACTTTATGTCTTTAACTGTATGTCAACAAGACGAAACATCAAAGATGAGCTCCATTATGTTTATAAACTAAGAAAGTACAATTTCTCAACAATAATATTTTCCTCTTGGGAGGAAAAGAAATTAAGTCTCTTTAAAATCTCATTGTTTCTTCAATATGATTAAAGGAAAGCAAACTCAAACCTCTTGAGTTTGGTCCCGAGAAAAAGGCCCTGTTTAATTCACATGTGTCTCCGATATCAGAAAAGATCTCAAAATGTCTTAAACAGTGCTCAGATTTGCCAATATACCAAAGTCTGTGATTTTATAATTTCAGTATGGATGCCATTGTTTGAAGTCATTTTATAGCTCTATTATTGTATATCAGCAACTGGCTCATTTTCATTCCTGCTAAGAAATTGCGAGGGGAAAAAGCTACTAACCCAAGTGAGAAGTATGAAAAATCCTCTCTTAAGAGATTTTACCCTTCATTCACAGCACATGATATAATATTTATATTCATCAGTTCAATGCATGTTTTAGCAGCAGTTAAGTCTGTTTGAGATGGTGGAGAAGTGTGATTTGAGGTTGGAGGATATTATCTCCAGTGAGCCGTGATCAGATGCAGTAATGACTGAATCGGGTGTGATAATACAGCATTCACCAGGCCTAATTTCAGTACCTCCAATTACAGAACAATACATAACCTCTGCATTCACATTCAAATTACTGGAGATCAGAGTGGGTCATGAGAGCCCGTCTGAGACCGAGAGGAAGAAAGCAAACAAAAAACCCAGGATCTCCTTCACGTCTAGTCAAACGCCGATCCAACAGGGTTTTACATGTGATCTAGTGCGTCAGTGCATGCATGTAAGCACGTTTGACCCCGGCAGACCCGTTAGTCTTTATTAACACCTGCCTAACGGAGCGCTACCGCTCGGCGACGAGCCCAACCTGGCACAGACTCAACCTGTGACATCGGCAGTTAGCAGCCTCCATTTCACACATGATTAATCTGAGAGAGAGGGAGAGAGAGAGAGAGAGGGGAGGAAAGGGTGGCTCGTGTTCGGTCCGCATGGCTAAAAGGTCTTTTGAATTCCTGCGGAGAGAGCCGCGGGCAGAGTGAATGTAACCGGTTGGGGGTCACTGAGTCTTTGTGTAAGTGAGGCAGTGGCAGCCTCTCTATCCTCTCCTCCTTTCAAATGGAGCGAGGGATTGTGAAGTGTGGGGAAGAGTGCTTGGAGGAGGGGTCTTTTTTTGAATGTTTTTATGAAGGGGAGGTTAAGTTGACAAGAACAGAGTGAATGTGTTCTGCTTATTTCTGCAGCACGGCGTCATAACACTCTCTACATCTTTACTGAAGCAATAAACCATGAGAGGATGTGCGTTACAGCGATTTTACTTCACGTGCAGTGCTTGGACACGGCGCAGTGACTAACTCACTTAATCATGGTACAATCACATGGTAAAAACATAACTTGATCATTGCTTTTATTAAATTGGTGATAAGAGCAATATGACAAAATACACAAACATGTCATTAATAAACAGTGTCTAGTATCCTCATATTTTGAACTAGTTTTTTATTTTTATTCAGTTCTCAATATTTATTCTCACTATTAACTAGTTGCTTATTAGGATGCATATTACTAGCATGTTGGCTGTTTATTAGTACTAATAAAGCACATATTAATGTTTTGTTCTGCATGAACATATTTTAGATCCTTTAATCCCATTCATACCAACTACTAATTATCAATAAGCAGAACATTAGGCGTTTAATGAGGGAGAGCTTGTAGTTAATAGTTAGTTAATAGTGAGAATTGGAGAAGTGTTCATCAAGTTAAACTAAATGAAAATAAACAAAAGTGTCTTGTCAACTAGCTGAAATACTATTTATTTCAATACAATACAATACAATACAATTTTGTTCGATATATATAATTCATGATCACGAGTGTTGTAATATTTTAATTATTTATTTTATAAATGTTCTTTTTCTTTTCTTTTATTTGATCTTATTTGTTACAAATTGTGTGTGAATTTATTGTGGTAATCGAATTTATTCATTCAAAATAATCATGAGAGCACCACCCCATTTTCATTTAATTTGAAACAACTTAATTCAAAATGACAAATACAATTGGAAAGAAATATAGAAATATATCAAACAACTGAAGGCAATTATCAATTAAATTACATAGGAACAGAAAGTATGTTTTTGTTACTTGCTCTTACAATTGTGTCAAATTGCATAATGCAGACTATTCCATTGTGTTCATATTTATGGGTCTGTGCTATCTAGTCCTGTTACAACCATCTGAGCCAGATGATACCACTTCTGTCATTTAACACTCATTAACTTGATCACAAATCTAATTATATATCTAAAATTTTACTTTTTTGAGCTACAATTCCGTAATAACAAACCATGAGCAATAGCTCAATGTTTCTGCCAAGTAATGTGGTTCATTAGTCTCACTTTAGACCATTTACGCTCGCCAAGCAAAACAGCATGTTTTGTTTTGACACAGCATTTATCTGAACACATTTCTATATTAGCGATTTCAACTTAGAAATGGCATTTTTTTTTTAAATACAAATTTTATGACAAACTGTCATTCTGCTCTTCAACTAATCCTTTCAGCCTTAAGGTTTTACCCTACTTTTACTACATTTACCGCACTGCATAACCTCTAAAGCCTCAGCAATGTAGTTTGTCACACTAATTCTTTAGTGCAACATTGTATTCTGATAAGTACACATTTAACAAGAAAACAAGCATTTGTGTTGTTTACACAGGCTGTGTTTCTGCGGTCAAGCATCTGCTTTTCATTTTAAAGAAGTGTGTGTGTGTGTGTGTGTGTGTGTGTGTGTGTGTGTGTGTGTGTGTCGAGAGAGAGAGAGAGAGAGAGTGTGTGCATGCCATCTCTGTCATACCTGTGCCGTGCGCACCGCAAGGGAGCCACATTGTTCAGCGCAACATCAGGATGTCGTGCATTTAGGAAATAATTACCCAGCATCCTGCTGTTTTGAAACTCTTTTTCATCTTCTCTAATGGCTTCTTCTTCATTGGTCTCTAATCCCAAACAGGACGTAACGTGCAGAAGGAAGACGCGGCCGCTGCTGTCCCCACTGGAGCAGAGACGACGTGAGCCTTTGATGTTCCACTCAAAATTATTAATTCCCCGCGTCAGGTTCTGTGTTTCATCTACATTTAAAGTCCAAATCTTGAGTGTGAGCAAAGCTTCTGCTATGCAAATCAGTGCCTAATGTGCATGCTGGGGATGTTTAATGTATTTTTTTTTTTTGTTGAGAAAATTAATGACATCTGCGTCAGTTGATATTGATCTAAAATCTAGATAGATGCTCCCCGCTGTGCGTCAGACGAGCTTCATGTCTTAGTGTGGCCTTCACATCACTAGGACAAAAGTTTGAACACATGAAACTAAATCAAATGTTTGATCTTGAAATGAAGACCTATTAAAAGTTTATCAATAAAGCAATGTTCAATGACAATTCTTTTATCCCCCATCACTGACTTTCCTGTGTGGAACTCGAACTGAAATGTTCATGCTGCTCTTTTTCATAAAACATGAAGTTAGCCCTTACATGTCTTTTTTAACTAACAATATTACCTTTTGAAGCTCTCAAATCTCATCACTTTCATTGACATTAAACCTGAATCTCCAGGTTTGAATATGAATGAGATTTGAGCTACAGTGGAGGCTTTCAGGAAAGAACAACTGAAAAATATTTTTTTACACATGAAACAAATAGTGCTTTTATAAAACATGTAATTGTGTAAAACTTTGTAGTAGTATAGTTTAAAATAATATAATTAAGTGTAAACTGAATGTAATGTTTTCAGATGCATGTCAATTGTAAGTTAATTGCAATTAAAATGTAGGTTACACTTTATTTTAAAAGTGATGTTGTTACAGAGTAATTACACACACACACACAAAAAAAATACAGAGTAGTATTGATTAACAACATGTACCTTTTATAGGATTATGGTTAGTTACTTAATTATGCATAATTTACTGTTATTACTATACTAAGTGCATGCAATATGTGTAACAAAAAATGTAATATACTTTAAGTTTATTAAATGCATTTAGCTAACTTTTAGAGTGTATTATTGGCCCACTGATGTAGGATTTAAGTACATCTTCAACTGTAATTTCATAATCATATGGATAAGCATTTATGGTAAACTAAAATGTACTTCAATTGCATTTCTATTGAAACATCTATGTCATGTATTTAAATGTATTTAAATTGATGAAGCTGCATTTCATATATACTTTTATATGTTATATGTTAATATGTCAACAACTTTCACGTACAAAAAAAAAAAAAAGAAAAAGATTATTAAAACATAGCGATTTAAAATGTACTTTAAATTAGTTTTGGACTTTGACAGCTAGTGATCATCACTAAATAATTTCAATGTGTGGTAAAGAAGAGCCAGGACATTTTGCTAAATGTGTACTTTTGTGACTAACAGAAAAAATATATTATATATTTTTTCTCACTCATTTATGTCGTGTTTGCTGCTTTTTATTTGTATTAACTTATAATGTTGCATCATGAAGTCAGTCTGCCTTTCACTTTCAATCAGAACTATGTGCTATCATTAATACTCTTCAACAGCGTCTCACCTCGAGGCTGCGGTCAGCAACTTAACTGCAAGTTAGCTGGATGCTCACCTAATTAGACTAAAAGCAACACTGTTCCCAGAACAGACTGACTGAGCGTGTTTACTGAGCCGCAGGAAGTGACCTCCAACATTAGTGTTTTACCACAGGCCACTGATGATGAATGATGATGTTCAGGGTCTCCTCCCTCAAGTGGCACCAACAAACCCCGCCCCACCCAGACTAAACCCCGCCCCCAGATAATCTCATCACAGCTGTGCGGTCACATGGTTTTCATTTCCCATTAAAATGTCTCATTTCCATACAATATCAAAGACCAAAAGAGACTCAAAAACTTGAAAAGACTCAAAAAAGGCTGTGAAGCCAGCACAGTAATTCAGATCATATGGAAAACACCAATGAATCACTGCGAATGATCTCGTTTGAGCATGATCGTGTTTTTCTTCAGTCTTTGGTTTTGTCTGGATTCTGATGCCCTTCTGTAGAGATGTTTAAAGTGTTGGGAAAACATTTTGAACATGTTGTGTTAATTTCATTTGCTTGATTTCAGCCCAGTATTTGAGTTATGACTGACAAAATATATTAGCTAAGCATTTTGCTGTTTAAATGTCTGATTTTTGTGGGTGAGAATTGGTCATTAAGTGATTCTGCTGCCAAGTACATTGTGAATGGCTGCACTCATTTATTTTACATTTACATATTTTCTGGCTTATAGACACCAGAGATTTCTGACCACATAAAACACAGCTTACAAAATTTGAAAGGTGACATGTAAGAGTCACAGTATTTACAGTGTGGTTACACAGTTACTGTTATTTGTTTGGTGAAACACTTTGTCATAATTGGAAACACATGAGAGAGACGTTCCAAGAAAATCATATCAGGATATTTCAGAAAAGTCATACTTAACCAATATTACCCATAAAGCATTACCGAAAACAACATGGTAGATTGTAGATGGCACACATGTTGGATCATGTATGGAATGACATACTACTATTACAATTTCTGCAGTATGTACACTATGATAATTTCTGTGCACAGAATAACCAACAATATTTACCAAAACATGCATTATGCAACTAGAGCTTGGCTCTTTTCTGTGCACAGATTAACCAACAATATTTACCAAAACATGCATTATGTAACTAGAGCACTTAAGATATTTACCAAAACATGCATTATGTAACTAGAGCTTGACTCTACAACAATGTAGGAAACAACTTGACAAAATTGGTTTACACATTATTTTGAGGTGTTTTTTTGACTGTGTATTCTTTCTATATAGTTAGGGTTTGTCTTAGGGTTACTTGCATGCAATTATGCATAATTTATTGTTATTATAAAAGTAAGAACATGTAATGTGTAACAAGGACACCATAACATAGTGTTAACAAATGCAAAAGTGTTACCATAATGCATCATTCAAACCTGAATGGGAAGGCAAATCTGACTGGATCATCTGTGTCCAATAAGTGGCAATAAACCTGACTTCCTTTAAACATGACCTAATGCAGAATGACATTCTTCTTTTTGCTGTGTCTGATCATTTAAATGAAGCTATTTACACACACCATACATCCACAGGGCCTTGTGAAACCCTGCCCCCTATCAAGAGCTCCAGAGTATGGACTGATCTACAGACAAACTCTGACGGCCTGAAATCAAAGGCATGTGCCTCACTCAGTGACTAAACAGGCTCGTCGTAAGGAAACAAGGCACCATATCGCATCGTTAAATGATCTAGAACAAGTTCAGACGAGGTAACAACGGACATATTTACTGGCTACAATGTTAAGTAGCAGTACAAATAGGTTGGAAAAAGTTTTTGGCCCTTTTTTTTAATTATTGCTGAACCACACGCACAGGATTGTGGGATGTCGTAGGCGGTGAAGGATCTATGAGGTCTTCAAACTCCAACCAGATGAAGGCAAGTTAGATAGGATGTTGTGCAAACTGTGGACTCTGACGTCGCTTGTTACCTTCCTACTAGCATTTTTCAGTTTTTAGGCATCGTCTGAGTGTGTCTAAAGCCCAGGGCCGTAACCACCATATAGACACTGTGGGGGACAAGTCCTTCTCCCCAATAATTATAAATGACAAATTTCACAAAATGTTACATTTGTAGGCTGGCTTCTCTCAGTGGTCTAACCATGCTAACCATGAATGAAGACTGGCTTTACTATTCACAGAAACCTTTAAAAAGTCCCTCCCCCTAATGTTCAAATCACTGAGGCATTATATTTACTGTAGGCTTGAAAATGAATAAAAGTGAAGACTATTGTTTAGGAAACCAGGGTGACGTGAACTTCCAGATTGACCTACAAAAACACATAATCACCGCAGCGCTGTATATCCTACTGATCCACCACATATAGGGATCTAGGGAGAGAGAATGAGACGCAGCACATATGATGTACAATGCTTGTTTCTCCTCTGGTGTGTCAGCACAACACCGTCCCTAGTAAATTATATTGTCATATTTGTTTTTCAGTCTGACAGCAGTGTTGAGAGCTAAAGGAAATGATTTACTTATGACTGATCAAATGCTACTCGCAGAAGAGCGCAACTCTGTCTCCGTCAGGCGGAGCAACACATAAATCACGTGACTCATGACTTCTGGCGCATCCGTCACGGACAGGAAGACGTCTCCATGTGGCGTGTCTGTTTCTCTGTATGTGTGTCTCTCAGTGGACTAAGTGCAATAAATCTGCCTGAGCGCTCGTAGTGGAAAGGTGAAGTCTCAGAGCCGGAGAAGCTCCGGGCGTTTCTTGCTCTCGAACAATGTGGAGATCAAAGAGTTCATCTCTGACAGCTGATGACTGGCTTCCCATGGACGGTTCACCAAAGGAGGCTCACACCTGCAGCAGGTGATTACAGGTAGATCTGCCTGCCTCTAATTGGACAATAAACACCACTCTCCGCCTGCTAATGGCTGCAGTCTGCCTCTCAGACGCCACTCTGCTATTTGGCCGTTGCCAGAAGTCTCCTCCGCATGGCCACCATGATGACACGCTGCAGGAGCATTCGAAGCAAAGTGCAGGATAACTTGCCATCTCAGCCTTTAAGACGAGCCAGAGAGAAAGAGAGCATGAGTGAAGTCATGATCATTCATTATCTTCCTCTCTTGTGTGTGTAGCTTGAATGCATCCTGAAGCAGTTGTGTTAGTTTTGTTAATAGTCTTCCAGCTGTAATGCTGTTCTTTTCACATGTTTGTAAGTGTGTTGAACATTCTTGAAGTGACTAACACACACCACAACTTTCCTGTGACGCTCATGCTGGATCTTGACGGTATGCCTCTGCTCTAAAATGTCTATGGATATGTTTGGAATAGATTAGTACCCAGTGTTACTTTTGAAATGTAATAGGCTACAGATTACAGGTTACCCTGTTCAAAATGTAATAAGTTGTGTTTTTTTTTTTTTTTTGTTGTTGTTGTTGTTTTTTTTTTTTTTTGTAATGTGTATTTTTTTTATCACAAGATCACACATAACACCTTTACATATAACTAGTTACTCCCCAACACTGATAGTACCATATTATTCATGTTATTTTCATAGTATGGAATATTTACAAGAGAAATAGTTACAAAATTGGGTCAAAATTGCATTGTGGAGAGAACTTATTGATTTATATCAATAAGTGATTTATATCAATAAGTCACTTGTTTTATTAGGTCTACATTCAGAAATAACATAAAATATAGAAACATTTACAAGCATTATAAACACCATAAATTTGTATTTTAGTTCTCCTCACTCCACAACAAATCCTTTAAAGGGGTCATATGATGCGATTTCATGTTTTCCTTTGTCTTTGGAGTGTTACAAGCTGTTGGTGCATAAATAACATCAGTATAAAGTTGCAAAGACTACAGTCTTAAACCCAAAGAGATATTCTTTCTAAAAGTTAAGACTCGTCCACGCCCTCCTGAACATGTCTACGTCTCGATGTGGGAAGGTTTGCATAACACCACCCAAATGTTTACGCAAAGAAAGTAGTCATAACTTTTATTCTCGCTGTAGTATTGTTGCCACTGCCGTGTCGTGGAGACACTGTGTATTTACAAATATGATAAGGGGCGTAACATTTCTGTCACACTCTTGAGGTATTCGGCCAATCACAAAGCACTGGATAGCTGGCCAATCACAGCACACCTCGCTTTTCAGAGCAATGAGCTTTGTAAAAATCAACACGTTTCAGAAAGACGGGGCATAGAGGAGCAACAATAATGTACAGTATGTGGAAAATAATGTTTTTGAACCATAAACTGTGTTAACACATTGCATTACACCAAATACACAAATTAATGGCATTTTTAGCAGCATCTTATGTTATGTGTATGTGTACACAACAACAATGTACTAAAACTGGAAAAGTTTTTCCTTTCTATTTTTCACGCACAGGTAACAGCGTTGTCAAAAATATCCCTTTTCACACTGATCCACAAAAACAAATAAAACATTGTATTTTGCATGCCAGACCAGTAGTCACTTTGGAGAGAAACACTATGCGAATACCTAATACACGTGTGCTTTTTTGTAGTTTACACAGGGACGATAATGGTATAGTTTTTAAAAACTTGCACTTTGAAACCCATTTTCATAAAAATTGCATTTTCAGGTTGCTGTGTAAATAAACGGCCAAAATGCATAAAACTCTTTATATTTTTTAAACACTGTCATGCAAACACCCCCTAAACTTATTGCTGTTCAGAACAGACCAGGAATGTAAAGCATAAAGCAAAGAAAAATGATATTATAATGATATGCATTATAAACAACATTAGTTATAAACAGCAAGCCTAAACAAATTTATTTAAAGCAGAACTGAATCTATCGACTCATCAGGAATAAACTATAGAAAATATCTCGTGCTCAAGTAGTGCTCTCATTCAGCAAGTGCTTGACGTTAACTGCCACATTAAGTCGCAGCACATTTCAGATGATAGAAACATGACTTATATTCCAAAAATACTTTGCGCAATTTGTGAATTTTCAGTAGGCATAGAATATTACATTTTGCCCAAATGTGACGTACGCAAAAGAGCAAATGAACTGAATCTCCTCCCTTCACTCACTTACTGATTACAATGGCAAAGTGTTTCTGCACAAATGTTTTAATCCTATAAACCTTTTCACATTATAAACACAGTATAGACAAAACACTTAACGCTCTTCATGCATACTAGCAATACCATCCCAATCATAACCTATACTTTCTGATGTAGAAATAGGTTTTGCTCAGACACAGTCTCACAGGAATTCATAACTATTTTGCATTTTAGTGATTTGGTGGGTTATTCATATGAATTCTTACAATCTCTTTTGTTTTCACACAACCCAGTGACAGTGAATTTTAAAGGGGGACCTTCATACCTCCCACATTTTTGTAAATTGTACCTTGTACAAATGGCTATGAAGTGACCACCTCGTTTCTGGTGAGATCAGGTTGGTTTTGCTCTCCTATACTGATCCTCATGACAGAACAGTAATAAACGTGATGCACAGGCTCTCCAGCACTTCAGTCTCTGCAGCGGAGTGGGATGAGGGTGCACGGTTTGTTGAGGAGCAGGAGGAGTTTCAGGGCTGTTATTTTTCTCACGTCACACAGAGAGGGACTCGTGGAGAAATCTAATGTTTGTTTGCTAAACAGTAGCATGTACCCTGCAGAGGAAGCACTGATATCAGACGTTTATCAGGCAAAATTGTGTCAGCCAAAACATATGTGCAAAACATTTCTGTATTAATCATTTCTAAACCCAATTTTAAAGTTTTTACATAAGAATTGTTTTATGAACAGAAATTCATTCTGCTTGTGTTTAATAAATGAGGCCTATCATCCTTTTACATATATATTTGAGTGCTTTTTTAATTAATATTTTGTGAAATAAGTTTCAGTTGATTTTTTACAGGCATGTATATGTCTCATTTAGTATCGTTTATTTATTATATTGATTTTAAAATGAAATGAACCACCATATTCTCTTGATTGCTTGATATCAAGGTTGGAAACAGCTGATGATAAACACTCTCATTTGCCAATATACATACAAGAATATAATACATCATATTTCATTCCAGAGATTTCTCAAAGAGATTTACTTCTATTGCTCTTATATAAAGCTCATTATAATTAAGGAGTAATCCTAAGAGAAAACACACACACACACACACACACACACACACACACACACACACACACACACCACACAACATATATAGTATATATATATATATATATATATATAATTTATTTCTAATTCTTTGCCTTCACAGGAAAATGGCATTTTAAGATATATTCAAATAGTCTTTTAAATTGTAATAATGTTTAATAATTTTAATAATTTTACTTGATTTTTAATCAAATAAATGCAACTTTGGAATGCATAAGAGACTTCTTTCAAAAACATTAAATAATTTTACTGACTCAAACATTTAAATGGTCGTGTGCATTATACAGCGTTTTGGGTATTTATTTTCTTTTCTTTACATGTTTATTTATTTATGATTCTACCCTTGATGACATCCAAAAAGGGTTTTAGCTATAAAAATAAGCTTTTTGGTATAATCTAATATAAACAGGTCAATTCATTAATATTAAGTTTATATTTTTGACTTAACAAACCATTTAATATAGATGATGTTACTAAATGATGTACATTTTCAGGTTACCTGACTGAATGTGTTCAGAGCAGTTCAGCTCTATACACAGCACTTTATAAATGTTGTTTGTGTGTGTGTGTGTGTGTGTGTGTGTGTGTGTGTGTGTGAGAATGTGTCCATGTGCATGTTTGAAGTCTGAGGCTGGATGCTCGTTTGGATGTGAATGTAATTACGGTAGGAAGATCAAAGACGTCCAGGACGAGTGATGTTTCCACACAGCTCTCTCTTTCTTCCGCTCTTCTGTTCTTCCCTCCAGCCCTGCTGCTGCGCGCACATCTCCGCTCGTAAAAAACGATGAGGGCCGTATTTGTCATCTTTATGACTGAGACGTTTTCTGTGATAAAGACTTTATGAGAGATGCTGTCTCTCTCTGGTACCACGGTAAAGTGACGGTATCAGATGGATATACCATGGTACTGAATCGCTGCTGTATACTCATACCATATTATATGTAGCAAGAATACTATGGTTCTGCCATGCTACATGTTTAAAAACAAATACAAACAAAATATAAGTCAAAGGTGTGAGCACAATCTCTTTATTATTGATATTTTCCACATTTTAGGTTATAATAGGCTACTAGTGAGAAACATGTTGAAACCAAAAATATGTGACATGCATCAAAACGTCTTGATTTCAGCTCTGCTCATACATTTACTCAACAAACTTCAGATGGGATGCTTGTAAACAGTATCAAAGGAACAATTGTAATTCCAGTTTCATACAGAAATTCATACATAGACCCATTTTTGTTAGTGTACTTCTCAATCCAGTCAGTTGTGTGTAAATGCTTTTAAGTGTACAGTAAGTCTTTGTATTAGTATTAGTGGTTGATCTGTCTGTCCTATAGAAAGCTTCAAACTCTGTTGATTACACAGTGGCATAAAGTAGTAGTTAATCAATTAAAAACCATTTCTGGTGCTTTATTCATGAGATTTAACCTTTATAAGCAGCTGACATCTTTTCTTTGGGTTATTTCATTTGCAGCAGACGTCTGGCCGGGGTTTTACTGTGTAAATGTGAGCCCCTCCAGCGCGGGCAGCTGCTTTCTAATGTACTCAAGAGGTAAATTGGTGTGTCTTGAGTAGGTGTGTTGACCTTTAAGAGACAGGGAAAGGACATTCAGTCGAACTGAATGCCGCAGCACTAATGCCTCGCAGCAACTGTCTTAGCAGGATGCCTCACATAAAATACTTGTGCATTAATATGTGTGAAGGGGGGTTGAACTTAACTATAGTTTGGGGACAAAATTGTCCCCAGTCGATCTCAGGTGAAAGAAGAAGAAGATTTATAAAATACAATACACACTACCATTTTTTTAAAGATGCTGAGCAATAATGCATTTTGATCAAAAGTGATAGTAAAGAATTTTACATTACAAAAGATTACAAAAGATTTCTATTTCAAATAAAGGCAGCTCTTTTGAACTTTCTATTCACTAAAAAATCCTAAAAAATATTGTTGCAAGCTTTCCGTAAAAATATGACATTGATAAACAGAAATGTTTCAAATCGGCATATTGAAATGATTTCTGAAGAAACATGTGGCCTTGAAGCCTAGAGTAATGATCACAGGAATAAATGTCACTTTACAAAATATTCAGTTATTTGAAATTGTACTTCACAATATTACTGTTTTTGATTACATAAATGCAACATAAGGGAATTCTTTCAAAAACATGCCAAATGGCAAAAAAAATTTTACCCCAAACTTTGGAAAAGTAGTGTATTTCTTCTATAATCATTACAAGTATGTCTCACATCACATTGCGATAATATAAGAATTAGGTTATTTTTCTTTAATAAAAGTGGTTCATTAAAAAACTAATAATTAGTGTGTCTAAAATAGTAAATATATGACTATTTAGAATAGTTTTTTAGTTAGCTATCATCTACAGTAATCAATGATTGGAATATACACTGAATAGAAATAAAATATATTAAAAATATTAAATATAGAAATAAAATTCACTGTGGTTTCTCTCTAAAATTTTTTTTAAAATTTACATTTACAACAAAATTGTGAGCATTTATAGGGATATTAGTGTTAATTTTTTTTTTTTTTTTTTTGTTTTTTATTATTGATGTTTTCATTCATTCATTCATTAATCAACCTGCCTTGGGTCTACAGAAGAAAATAAGTCACTTTGGCTATATCTGGCACATTTTACTATGATTTTATGAATTATTAATATGTATTTTTCTTGATTAAATATAATTATTTTATTGAAATGGCATGTTCTCAATACAGATTTATGTCTGTAGAATAAAGCAAAATTCTATTCAGATGATGAATATGAGCTTGATCCACATCTGTCCTAAGTCTCTGAAGTGTTTAGTGGCACAGGACATGTTGAAAACACAGAGAACACAAAACTCCTGTCATCTGCAGCTACTAGTCTGAAAGCCCCGGCCAACCAGAGGAGACTTTAAAGAGTGCAAAACCACTGGCTCCGTGCAAGGATCGGGAACTGCTGTTTCCTGTGGCTTCAGTCACTTTCAGCTGTATGAGAAAGAAGCTGGGAAGATGTCTGAGGGTTCACACACTGTGAAACCCTGTGGGTCCGTCTCCTCTGGGAAACTGCGCTATCCTGAAGGAAAAAAGGCCTCTCATTCCCACGAGGAGCGGAGGGTCCCTGCTGATGGATGGTGTTGTGGCTTGTGGTTGGGGATTGAGAAGTGTGACACGGAGTTTAAACAGAAGCAGATGGCATTAATAAAGTGCTTTGGGAGTGTGTGTGTGTGTGTGTGTGTGTGTGTTCACGGCTGTCCTTCTTTGTACAGTCATCTTAAAGACTCTCAAGTGTGTGTGTGTGTGTGTGTGTGTGTGTGTGTGTGTGTGTGTGTGTGTGTGTGTGTTTTCACGGCTGTCTAAACGATAGAAATAACTGACTTACAAGCATTTTCTAGCTGGTGAAAATACTAGTGTTCTAATCATTTTGGCCACCACTGTGATAGTTTTTTTTTTCAGGACTTCAGGATAAATGGCTCAAAAGAACAGCATTTATTTGAAATAGACATTTTTTGTGAAATGTAAAAGACCTGTAACTGTCACTTTTGATTAGTTTTAAATGCATCCTTGCTGAATATAACTATTAATGTCTTTAAAAAATAAATAAAATATTACAGACCCCAGACTTCTAAACTTTAATATATATATACCTATACATACCTATACATATATATATATAAATGTACATTATAATATTATAATATAATAAAATAATATATATTATAATATATATTATAATAATTATAATATGTATTCTTGTTTATGCTGACAGTATCTTGCATTATAACATGATATTATCTGAGTGTTAATCTTGTGCTATAATGCATTACACTTTTAGGTATGTCTACATATTCTAATCTATTAGAACTATAGTCACAATTAATAATGTATCATACAATATACAGACCGATAACATTCAAAAGTACTGTGTGACAATGTTTTGCACTGTATAAGGCATATATTACTGTGTTATTAATATTTAATAATGCATTAAGATTGTCTTTAATAGATTACAAGCTTTATGGAAAGTGATACCAAGGTATCTAGACACAAAGGTGTGTGTGTGTGTGTGTGTGTGTGTGTGTGTGTGTGTGTGTGTGTGTGTGTGTGTGTGTGTGTGTGTGTGGGTGTGCGTGCGTGTGCGTGTGTGTGTGTGTGTGTGTGTGTGTGTGTGTGTGTGTGTGTGTGTGTGTGTGTGTGTCCATCAAGGTGTTTGTACCAGTGTTATCAGCTGTGATGTTGAGTGGATTGTTTGTGTGTGTTGTTGAGGTAAATTGATTTTAGCATTGATGAGCGCAGCATTCACAGGCAGCAGATACTGATCACAGCTTTCAGAATCTCAAATCCACCCCCATTACTGCAGGACTCACAAGAAAGCAGGAGTTGTTCTTTGGACAGAATCAGTCTCAGCTCACAGGGAGATTCGGTTGCAGTTGTTCACCTTGCCAAGACTTTGCTTTGCGTTCATCCTCATGCAAAATTTCTCTTGACAATAACAAACCTCAGTATTACAATAGAGTTTCTGGCAAATATTAAATAACACACAAAAAAAAACACTTTAAAAGAATATACTTACTATAAGTGCAAACTGAATGTAATGTTTTAAAACACTTGCTTACACGTTATTTACAATTAAATATAAACCTTTTATAGTTTTTGCAATTATCTGAACTTTAGAGTGTTTGTTTGACACATTTAGTAGGACTTGAGAACATCTTCAAATGTAATTTCATAATTCTATTGAGTTTGCAAAATAGCTATATTAATAGCTATAACTATCATTTGCTATAATAGCTTAATAGCTGTGTTAATATTTTTATTAATGAGGAGAATAATATATTATTTTTTATCATTTCTTCTGTAATTTGTTTTTTTTGTTTTGTTTTATATTTGTAATTACCTATCTGTAATGATGAAGTTGTAACTTAATATGGTAACTTTATAGTAAATACACATTGTAGTTTATATGTGCTTTTGTCAACAAATCAAAATAAGTGTGCTCCTTTTATC
>NC_056605.1:2641221-2726221 GCF_018340385.1 Cyprinus carpio
CGAGGCCGGTGGAGTGAAAGATAATGAGGGCCACCTGCGCCATTCACCAGTCTCAAGTCCTACGGAGGGGCTGTCGCGCTATTTTCAGTTTTGTGTTTATTTTGTTATTAAATTATGTGTAAATGTTCACTGGTTCCCACCTCCTTCTTCCCCGAACTACTGACCAAGCGTTCAATATTTGACGAGTTGGAAGTGAGAATGTATTGGACTGTAAGTGCATTATACAGGAGAGATGAGCAGAAACTGTCATATCTCTCTGTCTCTCACACACACACACACACACACACACACACACACTGTCACATGTGAAACACACAAAGAAGATGATGAACTAATGCAAATAGTCTTTAAAGCTGTCGTATGATGCTGCTAAAAAGAACATTATTTTGTGTATTTGGTGTAATGCAATGGGTTTATGTGGTTTAAGGTTCAAAAAACACATTATTTTCCACATACCATACATTATTGTTTCTCCTCTATGCCCCGCCTTTCTGAAACGCTTATATTTTTACAAAGCTCAATGCTCTGAAAAAAGCGAGGTGTGCTCTGATTGGCCAGCTATCCAGTGCATTGTGATTGGCCGAATGCCTCAAGCGTGTGACGGAAATGTTATGCCCCTTAACACTGTGATTGCCGTGACGGGTAGGATAAAATGTCAGGACACTGGTGCGATGAGACAAAACCAATAAAACCCATTACAAACAAGGCATTTGTTGCATCCAGTGGGGACATACTGTAATTACTGATCATAATGACTTATACTGTCTTTTTATGTGTCGCGTTGCATATCGTGCTGCATAAACATAAAACCATGTCTGCATTTGTGATTGGAGAAAGAACAAACAACAAGCTCTAACAGTTACTCTACACTGCTCAAAACTCGCATTTGAATCATCAATGGCAAATCCTTTAACATTATATATGTAAACATACTTACAGGCTATGAGTCAGAAGCGCCAGACTGTTCTTGCAAAGTTAGAATTGTCCCACTTTATAGAAAAAGACACTGGCATTGTAGGCTACTCTCAGAGGAAACAGTCCTTGTCCTCAGCAAAATGCGCAGCACACATCTGAATATTTGGGTTGTACTGTTCTGGAACAGTGTTGTAAATACAACTTAACCACTGATTTCTAGATTTGTCCACTTTTAGAAGGCCAAACAAAGTAGCTTCGCTTTCACAATGAAACAGCGTCTCCACAACATGGTGCCGACGGCAATAGCGAAAATAAAAGTCACGCCTTCTTTCTTTGCGTGAATATTTGGGTGGTGTTATGCAAATCTTCCCACATTGTGACGTAGACATGTGGGGACGTGTTAGAACGAGCCGTTTTAGGGGGGTGTGGTTAACTCTTAACTTTTATAAAGAATATCTCTTTGGGTTTGAGACTTTAGCCTTTGTAACTTTACAGATCTTCTTTATGCACAAAGAGCTTGTAACACTCCAAAGAGAAAGGAAAAATTTTAATTGCATCATATGACCCCTTTAATAATCAACAATAGGGCAAACACAGGTCGGCAGGGGCAGCGCCAGAGAATTTTGAATGCAGGTGCTGAGGGGGTACTTTATCATTGACGGGGGAGCTGGGCAATTCAGCACTCCAGACTCATTCTTCCCTCTAGTCGCTCTTTTGTGATTAACTTTCTCAGTTGGTCACAGGAGCACCCTTTTTTTTTTTTTTTTTTTTTTGCTGCAACATGGGATTAACCAATGCATGCTGATGAACTTTTATCATAGTTTATAGTTAGGCCTATATGGAAACGAAAGTGGTTAACATTCAACCTGTTCTTTTTCAACAGTAGTATTATTTGTGTTTTGAATTTTGTGAATGGGAGTCCCTCTTTTGCTCTGTTATAAGCCAGGCTTTGGATGCTTTCGATTTTGTGATCTTGTCACCTTTTTATAATAAAAGATAATTGTCTGTTTTGCTTAGGCTACATCTATACACCTTTCACTTTTTAAAGGGATACTCCTATTGACTAAAATTTTGTCAATAATAAACCTCCATGTCATTCCAAACCCGTAAAAGCTTCATTCATCTTTGGAACACAATTTAAGATATTTTGGATGAAAACCTGGAGGCTTGAGACTGTCCCATAGACTGCCAAGTAAATAACAGTGTCAAGGTCCATAAAAGGTATGAAAGTCGTTGTCGGAATACTCCATCTGCCATCAGACGTGAAATCTGGGTTACATTAAGCGACGGGAACACTTATTGTAAGCAAAGAAAACAAAAATAACGACTTTATTCAATAATTCCTTTGTCAACGGACTCCTCTGTGTCTCTCCATATCACCTTATGCTGTGTATGCTCTTCTGTATCAGCCACGCCACAAGGCTGCGCTGTTTCTATGTGTATTTAGCTTTGATTTTAAATAAAACAGCGCATCCTTGTTCGTGCAAAACAACCACCCAATAGAGCATTACAATAGTCTAGCCTTGAGGTCATAAACGCATGGATTAACATTTCTGCATTTGACATTGAGAGCATAGGCCGTAATTTAGATATATTTTTGAGATGGAAAAATGCAGTTTTACAAATGCTAGAAATGTGGCTTTCTAAGGAAAGGTTGCTATCAAATAGCACACCTAGGTTCCTAACTGATGGTGAAGAATTGACAGAGCAGCCATCAAGGCTTAGACAGCGTTCTAGGTCATTACATGCAGAGCTTTTAGGCCCTATAATTAACACCTCTGTTTTTTCAGAATTTAGCAGTAATAAATTACTTGTCATCCAGTTTTTTATATCGGAATGTTTCGCCGGGCCACAAAGAAATATAGAGCTGAGTATCATCAGCATAACAGTGAAAGCTAACACCGTGTTTCCTGATGATATGTCCCAAGGGTAACATGTAAAGCGTGAAGAGTAATGGCCCTAGTACTGAGCCTTGCGGTACTCCATACTGCACTTGTGAACGATATGATACCTCTTCATTTACTGCTACGAATTGATGGCGGTCATATAAGTACGATTTAAACCATGCTAATGCACTTACATCAATGCCAACAAAGTGTTCTAGTCTATGCAAAAGAATAGTGTGGTCAATAGTGTCGAACGCAGCACTAAGATCCAATAGCACTAATAGAGAGATACAACCATGATCAGATGATAAGAGCAGGTCATTTGTAACTCTAAGGAGAGCAGTCACAGTACTATGATACGGTACAAACTAGATTACAAAACGTTTATTAACAAAAACAAATAAGATGAGACATGGCATGCACCACATGTAGTATATAATGTCTAATAAATTACAGAACGTTTAGCAAACACTGAGGAATCAAATAAAAAAATAAAAAATAAATTAATGTAGATGATTAATAGCATAATGTGAGGTAAACAGCAAAGATAAGTTTTCAAAATGAAAACAAAAAGACTAGTTTATTCATAAATAATTAAAATGTCTTCTTTTCCCCGACACATTCATAATCACATCACCGATGCTTTGATTGCTTTATGCGTGAGCTGGAGCATGGAGTTGGGCTATAGCCTAAAATACACCTGCCTAAATAGGCCTATATTAAAGAATGGTTAATTTATTATTATATTAATCAATTTAATGTAATGTGTGACAAGTTGACTAGAAAAATCTTTATTCGGGGGCAGGCCTACTTAGCACACGGAAGATTTTTTAAATAAAATGTAATAATGACTTTGAAAAAAATCTGTGGGGGTGCTATGGGGGTGCTTTTGTTTTTCTTGGGGGTGCTAAAGACCCTGCTAGCCCCTCCCTAGCGCCACCCATGCAGGTCGGACAGGCAGGATAATCATGTAGGGTTGTAGTACACCGGACTACAAACAGAGAACAGAACACAACTAATATAGTAGAGCAAATGAGGTTAATTAACCAGACACACCTGAACCAAATGACATAAACTAGGTCAAACTGAGCACAAAACAGTTCATCCCTCTCCCCGAAGGCGTGACCTCGTGCCACAGAGATAAAGGGAGGGACAGAGGGGGACTTAGGAGGAGGATAAAGGAGTGGATGTGGGTTGGTGACAGGGGATGGCAAAGAGAATATATGCAGGAATACAGGCAGGAGGAGTTTCAGGAGGTGGCCAGATGACTGGAGGAGGATGAGTTCATGGGTGGTGATGATGGAGGGAAGATCCAGGGGGAAGACATGAGGAGCCAGGGTGGACCAGACGGAGGGAGGAGACAGGAGGAGCCAGGGCAGACCAGACAGAGGGAGGAGCCAGGGAGGAGCCAGGAGGGGCCAGGGCGGACCAGATGGAGGGAGGGGCCAGGGAGGAGACAGGAGGAGCCAGGGCGGACCAGACAGAGGGAGGAGCCAGGGAGAAGACAGAAGGAGCCAGGGTGGACCAGACAGAGGGAGGTGCCAGGGAGGAGACAGGAGGAGCTAAGGCGGACCAGACAGAGGGAGGAGCCAGGGAGGAGACAGGAGGAGCTAAGGCGGACCAGACAGAGGGAGGAACCAGGGAGAAGACAGAAGGAGCCAGGGTGGACCAGACAGAGGGAGGAGCCAGGGAGAAGACAGAAGGAGCTAGGGCGGACCAGACAGAGGGAGGAGCCAGGGAGAAGACAGAAGGAGCCAGGGTGGACCAGACAGAGGGAGGTGCCAGGGAGGAGACAGGAGGAGCTAGGGCGGACCAGACAGAGGGAGGAGCCAGGGAGGAGACGGAAGGAGCCAGGGCGGACCAGATGGAGGGAGGGGCCAGGGAGGAGACAGGAGGAGCCAGGGCGGACCAGACAGAGGGAGGAGCCAGGGAGAAGACAGAAGGAGCCAGGGTGGACCAGACAGAGGGAGGTGCCAGGGAGGAGACAGGAGGAGCTAGGGCGGACCTGACAGAGGGAGGAGCCAGGGAGGAGACAGGAGGAGCCAGGGCGGACCAGACAGAGGGAGGAGCCAGGGAGAAGACAGAAGGAGCCAGGGTGGACCAGACAGAGGGAGGAGCCAGGGAGAAGACAGAAGGAGCCAGGGCGGACCAGACAGAAGGAGGTGCCAGGGAGGAGACAGGAGGAGCTAGGGCGGACCAGACAGAGGGAGGAGACAGGAGGAGCCAGGGAGAAGACAGGAGGAGCTAGGGCGGACCAGACAGAGGGAGGAGCCAGGGAGGAGACAGGAGGAGCCAGGGCAGACCAGACAGAGGGAGGAGCCAGGGAGGAGACAGGAGGAGCCAGGGCGGACCAGACAGAGGGAGGAGCCAGGGAGAAGACAGAAGGAGCCAGGGCGGACCAGACAGAAGGAGGTGCCAGGGAGGAGACAGGAGGAGCTAGGGCGGACCAGACAGAGGGAGGAGACAGGAGGAGACAGGAGGAGCTAGGGCGGACCAGACAGAGGGAGGAGACAGGAGGAGCCAGGGTGGACCAGACAGAGGGAGGAGCCAGGGTGGAGACAGAAGGAGCCAGGGTGGACCAGACAGAGGGAGGAGCCAGGGTGGAGACAGAAGGAGCCAGGGTGGACCAGACAGAGGGAGGAGCCAGGGTGGAGACAGAAGGAGCCAGGGTGGACCAGTCTGAGGGAGGTGCCAGGGAGAAGACAGGAGGAGCCAGGGTGGACCAGACAGAGGGAGGAGCCAGGGTGGAGACGGAAGGAGCCAGGGTGGACCAGTCAGAGGTAGGAGCCAGGGAGAAGACAGGAGGAGCCAGGGTGGACCAGACAGAGGGAGGAGCCAGGGTGGAGACAGAAGGAGCCACTATCCTTTCACTATCCTTGTGGGGATACACACACCTTCAGATATTAATTGTGGAAAGACAAATATTATATACCACCAAAATACCAAGATAGACTCTCTGACTCACTCTGCCAGTACAGCTGAAAGTGCTAAACCTCTTTATCTGTCCGCCTTAATGACTCTCTTTTCTCCAGCACTAAAAGCCTGATGTACAGTTTAAATCACCTCTAAATACAGACACACTCCTAAGTCCTTTCCTTTCCTTTCCTTTCCTTTCCTTTCCTTTCCTTTCCTTTCCTTTCCTTTCCTTTCCTTTCCTTCCTCTTCTTCTGAGACATTTAAGGAGATCAAAGTTTAAGCCCAAGGCCTCTCTGGCATATGAAAACACTACCCACACAGATAATTAACATGCACCCCATTTAGATTGTATCTTTCGTGTGTATCTTTCATCCTGTATTTCTCCATTAATGCCATGTCTGTCTGCTGGGTGATGGCAGTGACCACACACACAGCAGAGCTGAACTCATCTGATTTGACAAAGGCTCGACTGTGACACTTGACCTGTTCATATACACTCATCTGTACAGAGAACATACTTCACAAATTAAATATTAAATGTACATCCTACGTGAATGTAGGTCATGGTTAATTGATTTATTCCATCGATATGTTTATGGTTTAATGTCAAACAATTTTACTAAAAGCACATGCAAGCCGTGCAGCTGAACACTAACCGGCGTGTGATGAAAACCTTCATTGGCAGAGCGGCCCGTTAGAGCTCGTCAGCACTGAGTGATTAGCTGAAATAATGTCTCTGTCAGCCTTAATCACATTAAAACGTGGTTAACATTTAATTTTTCTCTCTTCATATGCAAAAATTTCCACTAGATTTGCAGTGAAGGCCATTGAAATTCCATTATAAAAAGAATAAAAATTTCAGGCATCATTTATTCAGAGAGAAAGAGTGGAAGTGGATGAAGAAAGTGCTGAATCTTTCTATTAGCACAGGGCTGAGAAATGATCTTCAGCCGTACGGGATGTGAGGGCTGAGACCGGACGCCCCGAACACACATTCACCCAAACACTGACCCCCATCATCCGTGACCCTGCTGACTGTGATTTATACGCGTTTGCTTTCGATTGGATAGACTGTATAGTAAGATACATAGGGTTAGAACGATGCTTTTGCTTTCACTTACATTAATCTGTCATGGAAGTGCAGGGACCCCAAAAAGTATTTGGAAAAAGCAAACTATGACAACAATGTACTGGTGTTTTTTAATATATAATTAAAGTCAGATCCCCTCTATTCACCGTAAAACAAACATATTGGTGCCTGTATATTTTACTTACAGGGACAATCAAGCAAAGACAAAACACCATCATGGTAAACACACATGACACTAGTAATGCAATAACTTGGTAACACTTTATTTTAAGGTGTCCTTGTTACACATGCACTTACTATTATAATAACACTTAATTATGCATAATTACATGCAAGAAAACCTAAGACAAACCCTTATTCCAACCCTAACCATGTAGTAAGTATATGTAGTTAATTAATATTAATTACTCAGTACCTAAATGTAAAATTACACTGTAACAATGACACCTAAAAGAATACGTAACAAAAAACATCCAAATGTATGTACAATTTAAATAAAATATTATCATATGTGATTATACATATAGGAGACGTCTGGGTTTGACCTTAACAGTTTTTACAGTTTAGTAATTTATTGATTTTACTCCCAAAAAAACACAAATTTGACAATGTTTTACTGTAAAATTAAGAAAAGGAGGAATTAAATATCCTTACTAAAACTTCCCGTTTTTCACAACATTTTGTCCATGTTTTCTGTTTCCTGTCTCATGCTGTCATTTTCGTAATCTCTTGTGTCTTATTTGCGTAAATTTTACACCTCTTCAACTGAAATGAACTGACAAGATATGACTTATTCAAGAGCAATTATTCTACACCGAAACAACACTCCTATTCAAAATAACAAATCTGTAAAATGATTCAAACGAAATTTGTTTGATGTTTCGTCACCGTTTGTCAAGCTGTTTGTTCGGGGGCAAATAATTGGGGAGACTCATGCTATCCCCGTGTCATAAAGTTGCTCAAATTGGTGGTGAAAGAGGTGCTGACAGCGTATCAGATTCTTTAATTGACAGTGCTGTGTGTGTGGCGTCGCGGCGAGAGTGTGTGTGTTTTGCTGTGTGTGTGTGTGTGTGCGTATGGGCCTGTGTCACTCAGTGCCAGGACCTTTAGACCTCCGCGCTCATTTAGCGCTACACATTATGAAAATCATCCCTCAGCCCTAAACCGAGAGATCTTTGTTACGACTCGTGGCTCTGTCAAGCCTTCACCAATTACACTTGCAGGTACAATAGTCTATTGAGCGGAGCGCAGCCCTTGACTGGCGCGGTGACAGTGATTTGTGAATCGTTACTGCGACACTGGAGGAGAGCGCCGTACCTGAGAAATGCAAATAATGTGCCACCAAACCAAACTATAGCTACTATTACCACAGATTGGATTTTTGTTCCTTTCTTCGCCTCTCACGAGTGCGAAGTTTTCAACTAAATGTAAATTTCTCTCCATCAGAAGTGGCCACTAGCTCCGAATGATGGCTTTGACTCTCAGCTCGGGCTGAAGTGCCTCTGTGCCTCTGCTGGAAGTGCGGTATATAAAAAAACAGTAGATTTGGGCCTACTGTAGCATTACTTTGGAATGACAACATGTGCTGATTGCATGTTCTCGGAAAGATCTGCGGTCCACCCGGAGGAGACTTCTTTATTCGGCAAATGCAACCGAGCTGAATTTTAACGTCTTATTTAATCAATCTGCCACATTCAATCTGCCACACACTCGATACACAGATGGAAATCACTCTGGTTCAGTGGCGTGAGCGGATGATGGACTACAAAGTGCAGCCTAGTTGATGGGAATAGTTGAGATAAAAATGAAAATTGTGTCATCGTTTTCTCACCCTCATATCTTTTCAAATCGCTCTTTGTGGAATAGAAAAGAAGTTTAGTAAAATGTTCACGCCGCTCTTTAAAATAAAATAAGAAAAAACTCAAATATCATTAAATTAGCTCATACCACTTATATGCTAAATTTCAAGCCTTACATGTAACTCATTGCTCAATGATTTTTTTATGCCAAACTGCCAAATATCATTGTTTGTCATGCCTCGTATCTAGTTGTGACACATCAGTTTTGAATATCAATATGTATAAATCAGATTTGAGGTGATCATCCATTAATAAGGACTTTTTTATGAGACTGTGTGGAGATTATGAGTAAATAACAACTGAAATATTGGTCTGTTCCTCACATAAATCTTTCTTAAGAAGATTTGGGATACAGTACATGAGTGTCCATATATGAATCATGTACTGTATCCCAAATCTTCTCACCGCTAAATCAACTTCTAACTTGTCTTTAGGAGTCTGATAGCTCCTGTGCACTATATGATTTTATAGTATGGAAAAGAGCAGCATGAGCATACTTCCAAATGTTGATTTGCAGGTTTTTATGGTTCATATGATATAAGAGAATATGGAGCTCATATTCCACCCCCACCCCCCACACACATATGTAATTTGGTGCAGTTGCTTAGGTTTATGATCAAAGCTTTTATTGTTGGGGGCAAAACATGATACAATACAATACAATGATGATTGAGAGACGAACGAATAAACATCCCTCAAAAGCACGATGTATCATATTGGATACATTTTAACAGGATTTTAAAAAATAATGCTTTAGTCCATTAAGTGTTCATATTAAAATATTAGCAACAACAAACATTCTTATGTTTACTTAAAAAAAAATCAATGATGATTTCACAACAAAAGAGACATGAAACACTACCTAAAGTTAAAGGTTTTATAATGATACTAACAGGCCTTTTTCTTGCTAAAAAATATTAAATGATCAACCAGATGACAGGTTTTGATCATGTTGATAATCTAGAGGCCTTACGAGTTTGTGTATCAGATATGATAGGCTTTATAGGGTTAAAGTAAACAATTCCTTTAACTGGTTCATCTAGGAAGCAGCTTAGTGTTGCATTGAAAATAATGTCAGGATCAGTCAGAAACCAGGTTTGGCTCTTTGAAAGAAGTCCAAAACTTTTTCTGAAAGCATATGGATGTAATCTTATCATTTCTCCTCAAACACACACACACATTGTTCTGTCCATTTTCAAAAGGTGCTCCCGATTTATCCCGTTGTGTCAGGTGTCCCACTGCGTGTTAAAAGCAGAGAAATCCTTTTAAAAGGGTTGTTGAGTATGTGATTGACAAATAAGGTCTTGACTGAACGGCCTTCAAGTACTTTCTCAGAGAATGACTGTTTTTCATTTTATGCATATGCGGCCCAAACATTCATCCTAACCGTCCTATAACATTAATTTAGTGCAGTTTCCTAAAGGAAACTATATTAACCCTTTAACTGTCACTCCCATTTTTGAACACAGACATGAAAAAGCGCACTATCCAAACTTAAATTTTTATAACTCATGAATGAAAACATTTTGTAATATGATTTTGATGTACAATTTCCATGCTAATGCAATATCTGATTTTAAAATGGTTCTCAAAGGATGAATTTTGAGATTTTAAGCTTTCAGTTTATATATAATATATGATGATTTCTAAAACATGATAAGGAAAAAGGTATTTATGTGACAAAGGTCAGAACTCCTGTTATGTTGAAGTTTTTTGAGGTCCACTCTTGTCATATAACAATCGATTACATTTGCTACATAATTTTTAACATGTAAAACAGTGGCAAAATATCTATTTCATACCTTTCTGATGATATATAGTTTGTCATGATTAGATTAGGATTTATTTGCATTATAGTGAAGTAAACTTAGGCGTCCCACTAGGGCGACGGGTGACAGTTAAGAGGTTAAACTTTTTTGTGCAACAGAAATAAACAATGGCTCTAGTTATTTGGCTTGGAGATCAATGCAATATGTGCGATTTGATCTTTTGCACAGGCAGAAATGGTCACATTTCAGAAAAATCTAGTATATAAACACTATTTGTCTTCTAGAGGAAGTAATAGAGTTCAGGTAACTCAATGAAAGTGTGAGATACGGTGGAAAACCGTCGTTCCGAAACAGCGTGGTAAACAGGCATGACTGCAATCATGAATATACAAACACCTGTGAAAAATAAACACCCCTATATCTGTCAGTAAGTCCATCTGCAGACCGTAGCAGACATGACCATGCAGAAACTCTGACCTGTAGACCGGGTCACGGCACCACCGGACGACAGATTGTGGAGGAGCTCAAGAGGACAGCAGCAGACGTGAGGAGCGAGGAGCAGCCATCCCTGAGGTTAATTAGCATTCTCTTTCCCTTCACTTTATTATCAGCTGTGTCCTCCACACACCCGTTTAATTGCGTGAGCTGATCGAATAATAAATGGCAGAGTAATTACCATTCTAAGGGAGAGATCCCTCTCTCTCTCCACCGTGCAACTCAGTCAAAAGAGATTTTTATTCTAAATTAAGTTTTTAACTGTCATCTGTCATCTTAGGTATAATTATAACTTAGACATTTCGGGTTCATTGTTCTCGCACTGTGAAATTCTCGACGGAGAAAAGACAATGTGACAGCGGATTTTTAGGCGCATGGAAAATGATGTTTAGGAGGAATTCTCAATGCCTCTAAATGAGAAAGCAAATATGCTAATTAATCAAACTCTCTCACAGGGCAATAACACAGTTGAAATCCTGCTCTTGTTTTAATATATTTAATCAGTCTCTGGATGAGGTAATGCAGGCTGTCTTTGCTGGAGGACTCCATTGTGTGAGTGCTTTTCTTTTCAATAAGCACTTCTGGCTCTGTGGACAATTGGAAAATAAATCAAAACACATTTTTCACATTCACATTTATCATTTGTAATTTCGACTGCATCTAAAATCACCCTTTATTTTGGGGTGGAACTAACATTTTAATCTTTGGAATTTTGGAACTCTTGCTATGGCTAATTTCAAAGCTAGATTTTTTTTAAATTAAATACAATTAAATAATATTTTCAAAATCACATTAATATTGACAAAATTACAGTTTGATTGGAAATGATAGAAAATGAGTTTAAATAAATGGACACACTTTATTTTAAGGTGCAATTTTCATCATTAGCAAACCATTAACTACGAATTTTTTCTCAATAAACTCCTAATTGCTGCTTATTAATAGTTAGGAAGGTAGTTGTTAAGTTTAGGTGATTAGAGATGTAGAATATGGTCATACAGAATATGTGCTTTATAAGCACTAATAAACAGTCAATATGTTATTAATAGGCATGCTAATTAGCAACTAGTTAATAGTGATAATTGGTCACTATACTAAAGTGTTACCAAATATATTAATATTTAAATACATTTCCTTTGTTTTTAGTCAAACCAGGGTTATTGTTGATAACTAAAATATGAAAACATTTTGTTAATTAAAATAAAGTTGAAGTAAAATAAAATATAAATATGAAAATTTGAGAAATGTTACCTTGGCAAATAATTGTTGAAGCACCTCAATTAATAACTGTAAATAAATAAAAATTATAACTGAAATAAAAATAAAATTAACCTAAATAGTAATATATTTAAAAAAAAAAAGCACATAACAAAATAACATAAATATTAAACTAAAATTGAAATGATAAAAAAAGACTTCAAAATATTCATAAAAACTTCACTGTAAAAAGTGATATTTCTACCTGATTTAACCCATTAAATTCATTTTGTTGATATTAGTTGTTGTATATATGGTTCAGTGATGTTAAACTAATATTTTGGATTTCAATTAAACTGGTTTATTTAGATATTACCATTGTTTCAATAGTAAAATAGTATGTCACATGTCAATAAATATTACAGTGATTTAACTTTTTATTTAGAATAGATTCTCTTAGTTTTCAATTTGTAATGACTTGTAATTTTTCTATTTTATTTATTATTATTATTATTATTATTTTTTTAATATGGATTGTCATAGTTTAAGACTGAAAGTTTGATTCAAAACTTGGCAAAAATAATACATTGAAGACGGGATAGAAGAAAGTTTACCCAGTTCTATATAGCCAGTTTTATGCTTTCTGAAATGATCAATGTTCACTTAAATGGACAAGCGGCCTCTCTATCCATAATGCTCCAATGTGTTTGGTTTAACCAGGTGTGTCTGTACGAGAAGCCTCCATCTGAGCCGCAGGCACCTGGCCAGATATCAGCAGCCTGCACCCCGGTCAAGCCACTGTCCCACACCACGGAGAACTTCAATTACAGTGGGATTCTCAGAGCGGAGAGCGAGGGGCTTGCATTGATTGAGGAGGGCAACAATTGATTTTGTCCATTACGTGGTGAGAATGTTTCCATCCTGCGCAGATCAGGCTGCCCTCCTCCTGTGGGTGGAGATAAGAGGCCGCTGCATTGTGGCTGCCTAATCTGTGTGACGGCGCTTGTCTGTGCTGAAATTGATGTGGCTTTTCATGCGGCCGCGTGTGGGTCTGCGTCGGTGGTGGGGGTCTGTTCCTCCGCACCCCGTCTCAGATCCACTCGGAGCCCTGAGTGCTGCTCACATCAGCAAACATGAGGGGATTTGCATCGATACAGATATCTGCCTTGCATTTGTTCCACAGGATGTTTCTAAAGAGCATAAAGGCATTTGTAATGATGTCTGTGACTTGTTGAATTCTTGAGCCTTTATTGTCCTTACAGTGGGATGCGGGTCAGAAGAGGGTCAGAAGTATTAATACAAAGGATTAAAACCATGTTAATCTGTAAATAGGAGAGTTTTGCAAGGAATTTTTATTGAGTTCTTTAACCATAATGCATTCAAATGCTGCCACACAAATGCGCAATCAACAATACCCTTGAAAAACATTATTAAATAAAAATGTAGCTTTCTTAAATAATATGTTTTGCTGTTTTAGTGAAAAATTTTCATTTTCTGATGTACCTTAGACTATGTGGGGTTTTGGTAATCTTAAGCAAGACAAATAATTTTTTAGACATTATTTTTGTTAAATCAGTTTCATCAGTTTCAAAACTTTTGCTGAAAATCTTATAGTACAAGACCTACTACAGGCCTTCTGTTGTCTGATAGTTTATGTTTTTTTTTTTTTTTTTTTTTTTTTTTTTTTTAGCAAATAAAAGCCTTTTAGTATAATTTCAAAAATGTCCACCTTCTGTATTGATGTCAAATATGATACAACAGGCTCTTGAGGATTATTTATTTGTTCATCGCTCAATTATCATTGCATTATTTTTTAATATAATTTAAATATAAGACACATTATTGGTAGATATAGAGTGGAAACATGCTTTTTTATTGTAAGTAGTCTGCTATACTGTTATAAAGATCTCATTGATTCACATTACAAGCTATCAGAATGTCGTCTTATTTTTTGAAAATATAAATATCAGCAACTGCATCAAATTACATATTTTTTGTTTAGCTTGGGCCTTTTCTGCCCTTGATTATGAGCTATAAAAGCCTGATTTATCCAAAAAAAAAAAAAAAGCCCTGATGTATCCCTTATTTTATTATAATTCTTTTTTTTGTTGTTTTTTTTATTTGTTTTTTGTTTTTTGTCTTAAGGTTCCATAAACTGTTTGGGAAAAATGAAATAGTTTACCAGTATTTCATATGTCAGGCTTTAAAAAGTTAATAATTGTATAATGAATTCATTTTACTTTTAGTTTTTCAAAATCCTAAATCATTCTGTTTATTTAAAAGTTCAAATTAGATTTTGAATCCCAGACTTTCAATGCGGTCTCAGACTTTGGATTCCTCTGGGCATCACATTTCCTAAGTAAAATGGTCTGTGAATGGCATTTCATGTTCAGTTTAAAGCCAAACAACAGCAGCAAGAAAGTCAGCTCATTAGGCAAAGCCAGGCCGTGTGCATAACTGATTACAGGCAGCCTTGCTTCTGAACGAAAGGCACTTAGTCAGGTAAGCACCAGTGAGTAGCTATATTAACCCAATACATCTTACACTGTAAAAACTGCAGTCTGTAATGCTGCCCTGCTAAGCCGTGTAACATGCTTTATTAGGCACCCTTGAGCTGAATGTTATCTATCAGCCTGCTCTGCATCAAGACCCCCCATCCCTTCCCAGAATGCCCCACACGAAGAACATTGCACGCTCTTCTGTTTCTCTCTAACCAGACAAACCCTGATGCTGATTAATGGTAGCTAAACTTACAGGCACTCTGTCAGAGATGTTACACAGGGAAGGTAATATATGGGAGCCATTAAATACACATCATTTTCCTGGCATGAAATATGTTGACCCCGGTCTTATTACACACATAATTAAAAGCGCTCAACAGTTCTGCGGCCATGCGCGGTAGAGCAGGGTTGCTCACCGACAGCCACAAGTCAAATTGATGCTTCGCCGGAACGTCATTTGTTTTATTCATCTGTCAGAGCTTTGTTTCCTTGGCTGTGCATATAAATTGTTTTTTATTAGAGAGTCTGATTCACAAAATTTGATTTCCTTGAGACAGATGTATCTTGTAATGGCTGCTTTTGTAACAAAGGGACCATTTATTTAGTTGTTCACATGTGGGTATTTCATAAAGTGTATCAATATGTTGAGATTTTGTAAACAAAAACTTTGTACAGACACATGCAGTGCAGTTCACTTCCATCAGAACATCTGCGCAACATTCAAAAGCTCTTAAAATACAGACTGATGCCACAAGAGAACTTTTTAATTTCCACAAGCAACTTTTTATTCTCTCTTTCTTTAGAAAACCTACTATGCCCTTAAAAATCCCTGAAACCAGTTTACACATGTGAAGTGCCTATAAAGTATGATTAAGAACCTTTTAACCTCAAAAAACAATATAGTGAGTGAGTGAGTGACGTGACGTGACGTGACATACAGCCAAGTATAGTGACCCATACTCAAATTTGGTGCATCCAAAGTGCACACACACAGCGTAAACACACCCGGAGCTGTCTATTTATGCTGCGGCGCCTGGGGAGCAGTTGGGGGTTCGGTGCCTTGCTCAAGGGCACCTCAGTCGTGGTATTGCTGGCCCGACTCGAACTCACAACCTTAGGGTTAGGAGTCAAACTCTCTAACCATTAGCCCACGACTTCCCCCCAAAATATATAAACTCAACTCAACTACATATATCAACTCAACAAACAACAATGGCTCTTGATAATGTAAATGTGGTACAAATAATTATTTAATGTAAGAACCTTTTTATGTTTGGAATTCTATGCAGATTTTGGGATATTAAAGTAGGTATATGCTATGGCTAGATGTATGTAAAACAAACCTCTTTATTTTGATATTCTGAAAGTCAGTGGGGTCCACTGTTGTGTCATTTTATGTTCCACAGAAGAAAAAGGTGAGAAACATGAGGGAGCGTGAATTTTGACAACATTTTCATTTTCAGGTGAACTATTAAGCAACCACTAATAATTTAAAACCACTAATAATGATCTGACTATTGCAGACGATGTGGAACACACCTCAAAAACTCAGTGAAGGGCAGACATTTATTTGGTGTGTCACAGCCTTAAAATTCATACTAAAGACTTCAGCATCAGTCGTTAATGTGCCTCTTGTGGCAAGGAGAGTGAAGTTCACCTGCACAACAATCTCTTACCAACTGGCCTCCGCTACACTCATCCAGGAGCGGCGCTATGGTCTCTGGGTCCTCTGAACAGCATACTGACTCAGGTCCCCCTCGGTAGGATCACTTACGGGGTTTGTATCAGGCCCCCTTTTCTGGTCAATGCCCTTGGAATCGTCCTGTTACACCGCCCCTGCACTTACCCCTCAGTTCTGACATAAACACATAGCATATGCATACATTCGATTTAAATGCATAGCCTTTCAAAGTATACTTCATTTGATAGTGTGCGAGAAGACACACGGATATTTGAGTCAAGCCCAAGAATGCTAACTATAAAGATAACAACAATAGTGTCCATACCAGCGAACGATGTCTATTTATTCTAAGCGCATACTTGTCTGCTGCTTTAAATTATCGAGCTTGTTATAGCAGGATGGATTCTGAATGGGTGTCATTTGAGCGTATCGTTCATCAGCCGGGAAAAAAAAAACGTGCTGAAAGTGATTCCAACAATATCGATTCCTTGGTGTGAACACACAATAACACAAACACTCCTTAATGTGGCTGTCTATTGTTGTTGCCACCACCAATAGTTTGCTGCTGTTCCAGCTCATAGTCTTTTGACAGCTGTGGAATAATGGTCCAAGTCATTGATGCCACATTGAGGACCAACTGATTAGTGGCAAAACCTCAAGGTGCACATGTGACCTGAGCACACATTGCATGCGTGGTTAGACAGAACTGATTATGTGCATACTATCCTGATGATTACATTTGTGTTACACACAATGTGCCATAGTATATCTATAAAAAGTGAAGTATACTTTGGTCTAAATACTTATTCACATCCGGGTCACGGCACCACTCCAACCAATTCTGCTCGGCTCACTCCAAATGGGGCTTGATGGTGGTCAGCATTTGAGGTTTTGAGATGGCCACACTAACAAAGATGCTAAAGGCCACAGCCTCTAGCACAGGAGGGTTCAATCCTGCTCCTGAAAGGTCACTTTTACTGCAGAGTTCAGCTCAGGGGTGTCCAATCCTAGTTCTGGAGGGCCCTGCAGGGTTTAGCTTCAACTTGTCCAAATATACCTGCCAGGACATTTTTAGTCATTCACCTTGAGTGTGTTTAATTGGGGTTGGATCTAAACTAGGGGTCTACAACCCCAATAAAACACACCTGAACCAGCTAATCAAGGTCTTCAGGCTTACTTGACAATTACAGACAAGTGTGTCTGCAGGACAGTAGCACTACTACTAGCGTCAGTTGCTAGTGTGCCTTTACTAGTGAGTGGGGATTACTAGCACAGCCCAGATGACAAAATTTAATGCAAAAGTAATGTAATGCATTACTTTCCAAAAAAGTAACTAAGTAATGCAATTAGTTACATTTTTATTGAGTAACCCAATATTACTTTTAAAAGTTACTTTCCCCAACACTGCACCTGAACAAGCTAATCAAGGTCTAAGGGTTATTAGAAAGCTACAGGTTGGTTTTTATCGAGGTTGGAGGAAAACTCTGCTGGACTATGGCTCTCCATGACTGAAGTTGGCCACCCCTTTTTTATAAAAAAAAAATAAAAAAATCAGCACATTGGACTGTTCTAAGAGTGAGAAATTTATAATTTTCTGAAGAAAATGCAAGTGGTGTTTATGTGAAAGCTGGTATATAAGATAGCTGGGCATGCTTGTTAGTTTTTCAATAAGAACAAAAAAAGTTATATTTTTGGCAACTGTAAAGACCCTTTCATACCAAAAGTGAAATGAGTAAGCCTTGGGCTGAAATAGAAAGTTTCATCCTTGCCCAGTGTCTGCACTGTTTCTCTCCAGAAGTTATGACACATAAAAATGTCTTTGTACACATTAAAATGCAAAAATGTAACTAATTGCATTACTTAATTACTTTTTTGGAAAGTAATGCATTACATTACTTTTGCATTACATTTTGTCTTCTGGGCTGTGCTTGCTTGTTTGTTTTTCAATAACAACAACAACAAAAAAAAGTTATATTTCTGGCAACTGTAAAGACCCTTTCACACCAAAAGTCTAATTCATAAGCCTCAGGCTGAAGGAAGTGCCCCTGCACCTCAATCCCAGTTCCTCTCAACACGGGACAGGAGAGGTGTCAGTGAATAAATGGAAAGACAAAGTAACTTGCGTTACTTATTTGAAAAAGTAATTCAGATATTTTATTGTAAATTTAAAATTAGTGCGTTACTTTAGTTACATCAAAAAAAGTAATCTGATAACGTTACTCAAGTTTATATTCTTGTAATGCCTTACCCCCAATACTGTTCAGGTGTGTTTGATTAGGGCTGGAGTAAAACTTTGGAGGACTGTGCTCTCCAGGACCAAAGTTGGCCACCCCTGTTATATAGAGGTTTGCCAAACCAGTCCTGTAGACCTGATCATAAAGTCTGTTTTATCACAAATGTGTACCTGTAGCCACTCTGCTTCTCAGTCAATCAATCACGCTGGTCCGTGTTGATAGCAGGACTGAAGCTTTGTGTTTACGAGGGAAGAGTTTCCAAGAAATCACCTGCCAGACCCATGCTTCCCCTGTAGCCACATATCCCTTATACTCATAAATCCTCACTATGCTCACAGAGCAGCTAACGCACACATCTAAGTCTAGCCCCGTTCTCTCTTCCACGAGCCGAGCTCTCCGCAGGTATGCTGGAGTAATCCGTGAAGACACGGATGCGGGCTTTATTACATCTGATGTGATGAAACTGGGTCATTATAAAGAGGCCGGCAGAGGGAAGGATGTCAGGGCCCAGATGAGCACAGCCTCCAGTGATCAGACAGCTCAGACGTCTACACACATCTTCACTTTTACACAGGGGGAGAAATTAATGCCCTCAGCTGACAAAACGTCCAAATCCAGTCTGAAATCCACTCTACATAGACTCATATCCCCATCTCTGACTGGATCCTCAAAGCCGTCTCTCACAGAACAGACCTCTCGCTTTCTTTTTATCAGGAGAATACGTGCTTCATCCCCTCATCTCGTGCGCTGCACTGACACTGATACCAACAGGCAAGTTAAATAAAGTGTGAAATTCCTAACATAAGGACTGTTTCACGGATGAAGGGAGCATGGATAAGGGTTGCATATCTTTTTTGCGACTACTGATGTGTTGTGACCTTTTAACAGAACCGCTGTGTTTTCACACAGACAGATTGGTCACATCTAAGTGAATTTTATGGTGGATTTGTAATGACAAAGGCATCGACTTAAAGCATGTTGACGCCGTGTTTAAAGAGTTCAGACCCAGTCTTAAAATCAGACTCATGCAGCTTATGGGTGTTAAAGCTTGACTCCAGCTGTAAACCTAACAACATTGCTCAATCTGTCACTCCTTACATGTATAATTTGGTGTTTCATGTTCTTTTATGTATAGTACTGATTTAAAGCTGCAGTGTGTAATCAGGCATCAAACAGAATTGCAATAATCTACTAGCTTTTCTGAAGAAATCCTTGCTTATGCAAACCCACCATTATTATTCTGCTTGACCATATTCTAGATCCCTTAATCCTTCTCCATACCTAAAGTTAACAACTACCTTACTACCAATTAATAATCAGTAATAAAGAGTTTACTGAGGCAATAACTAACTAATGAGGTAATAGTGAGAATTAGACCTTAAAATAAAGTGTGACAAAAAAAATTATGTTTGGGTGAACTAACCTGTTCAAAAGCTTTCAACTTAAAAACAGGTTGTCCCCATTCAAATTGGTTACTGCTGTGCTGAGTTGCTCAAACAAAGTCTCACAATGTTTTCACACCAAAATTAACCCATGTATGGCTTGCTTACAGTTGTGTCTCCACAGTGAACTGTGATGAGGAAGCACTGCAGCTTTAAGGCATAAAGTGGTCGACCTCAGAGTCAAATGTGAGTGTGTGTGTCTTTGATTGGTAAGAGTGAGACATTTGTTTTAACTGGCTGAGGTAATGCCACTGTGACACATCTCAGTGTTTGCAGGAAATGCCCAAGGCTGGGAAAAGCATTCCAGAGCCCATCACGTCACAGACAGCACAGGGGCTGGAGGGGTCTGGGAAGACTGCTGGGTGCGGAGGTGCTCTGCTGGGATTTCAGTGATATTGCATCAGGGGACGGAGGAAGTGGAGATATTTTGGTCAAGAGACAGACTTTTTAGATCTAACCACTTGAATATGCACTCCTAAAATATAAAGATGGGTGTATCATATGATTTAAATATTTATCATTCCATAATGTGTACAGTTCCACATCCTATTTTTAAAAATTAGCAGAAAATATCCATAATATACTGTGGAGCATTCAGTAACTATTCCACTCCAAACACCCTGAAACTAATGCGCCGATATGAACAACCCATAACATAACTTATTTCATCTCCAGAAAGCCACATAAGGATCCACTGACATCTACAGACCACAGATGAAAACAGGTTTCCCGCTTGTGGAAATTCTCCCTAATATCTGTGGACTTGCATTCTTACACACAACATTGTTATGAGTGTGTGGTTGTTTAATGCCGTCCCTGAGGGAACGTGAGCCCTGCAGGTATGTAGATTACTGCACAACACCTGTTTAAACTAAAGATGAGCTCTTAAGAAGAGAACAGAAGCAGGGTGTGAGAACAAACCCTGACAAAAAGATCTCAGCTCTCTGCGGTAATACCGCAGATTACACCTGAGATAAGCACACAGCTTACTGTTTATGTTAAAAGTATTTAAGTCACACATAAAATATCTGAATGCCATTGCTTTGGATATCAAAATCTATGCACTCAAAATGCTGCATGAGCTTTTCCCAGAACTAATTTCACTTGTGTTACATGTCTTTCAGATAAATTCTATTTAGTTTCATATTTTATATCAATTGCAATGACAACCAGACAACCAGAAGTTTCCAAATACATTATGACCACTGTGTAATTAAAATTCTTATTATGAGAGCATGCATGTTATAAACAGAAACATGCGAAGGCATAAATAACAGTCATTCTGTTTGAATTCTTTATAATCATATAATTATGATGAACTAATTATGCAAGGAGTCATTTCATAAAACGAGCTAATCACATCATTAAATAAACAACTGAATAAATTGTTCAAGCTAGGAAAAATCCAATAACTGTTGGCATGTCTTAAATATTACACTATTTTATGATACGCCTGGTTAATAAAATTGGAAAGTCATAACACAAACTGCTTTGCATTTATAAATCAGTTAAGAGTGTGAAAAATTCAATCAATGTGTACACTGAGAGATGTTAAGTGATATTTTATCAGGATGTCTCAGATTAATCAGTAGCCTGAAGGAGATTTGGTTAAAGCGTTTTAGGCAGTAATCCCTGTGTGTATGTGTGTGTAATTGAGACAGCCCTTTAACCCTTATTAGCAGTAGCTCAAGGGATCTGACACATGCGGTTTGTTATCCTCATTGTGATCTCTAAATATACTGTAGTTGTCTACATTCATCCTGTATACTCCCCGTAAATGTTGCATGTTAAATAAGCCGTAATTTAACCTTTATATAGAAAATATTTTGATGCATTTTTTTTTATTTTATTTTTTTTGGTGATTTTAACATTTTGAGTGTTGACAAAAATTCACTGACAATGAAAGTCTAAGGGTCCACCAGCTAACAAAATATGTGTGGAAAATATGTGTGGTAAAATGGTATTTCAAAATGTTCTCTGTATGTTCAAAACATCCGTTTTTTAAACTGCGAATCTTAATTGTGAATTGCAACTTAGTTGCGATTAGAGAAAACATTAAGGAAATGTTTGATTTGATCGTTTTTGCAAACATTATGAAAGCATTTCAGAAAGATTCTCCATAAATGAGGAATAAATCTGATCTGTATGCATATCGTTTGTGCACGTTTTGAAAATAATAATAATAATAATAATAACATATTTATATATATATATATATATATATATATATATATATACACTCTATTCTTCTCTTACACACAGACACAAACTGAAATTGTAGAAAACACATATGGTACAGCCATATAGGCCTATACTACTTACTACTTGTAATGTTTGCAAAAATGATCAAATTAAACATTCCCTTAATGTTATCTCTAATCACAATTAACTTTCAATTCACAATTTTGCAAAAAAAAAAATATATATATATTTTGAATTATAAGAGAACATTTCACTACATTAACACATGACAGATAAAGAACCTTGAACCTAAATAATATTTTGAGAAAATTATTATAGACCACATTTGAATAATGTTTAATTAATGTTACTGGAAGAATATTTCTTCATAACTCTGAGAGAACCTTGCCAGAATGCCTTGCCATAGACTTTCAGTAGAAGCATGTATAAACGTAACATAAGCAACTCTGAAATATATAGTTACTGATGAAAATTATTAATAAATTGTTATATTTTTTAGATGCTTTATCTGAACTTAGATGTATAGACTTGTGTAATTTTTTTATACAGAACAAACCAAATGTAAGAAGAATCTTATTTGTTAAATTCATGAATCCGTTGAGAACCCCAAAGGGAGGTTTGTCAGCTTCAGCTATCTAAAGTGTAGCTAAACACGTGCATTCATGCAGGGAAGTTCAGAGACCGTCAGAGAGATGCTAAACTGCCAAAGGCCCCTCGGTGCGTCTCTTTATCCCCCACTCCAGTTCGACGCTCGCAGGCTGTTTATATGTATGCATACGAGCGTGTTTGTGTCTGCATGTGTGCGTCCCTGACTTCTCCCAAGGCAGAAAGCCTTGCTTTTTCATTTCAGCAGTGGGAATAGGGCGTTTGAATAGGCCAATGTACGGCTATATCACATTATTAGTAATCATATCTGCTTAAGCCAAGCCGGCTGCTCCAGATGGCTGCTTTCAAGTGCAAATGAAGCAGTGAGACGAGGCCGCCTTTAATACGTACTCACGATTCACAAATAGCCATTGATTTTTTCTGTGTCCCCCTCCATCCAGCCAGTCTGCCGGTATTGAGCTCGGATTAAATGGTCTCCTGGGTTTTTAAAAGGAACATTGATTCTTCTAATTAATTGTGCGCCGTTCAGAAGCAGAATGCATAAACTCGTTCGTATTTGCACTTCAAGTCAATTATTTTGAGTTCGGCCGGACAGGGAACAAACAGGCCCGACATATACGAGGAGCTGATGGGAGTCATTTTGTTTCCTCGGGAAGTGTGAATACTCAAATGAAAGAGAGTTATTTCCATTTTAGCTGTATGTCTGAATGGGAATTGACAGGGGAAGAGGTACAGTCGCCCACTGGGACTTCAGACGCCGTATGAATAACACATGGACTATTTATGAGCGCGCTTGTTTTAATGTATTGACAAATGCCTACTTTTCATAACTTGTCATTATCTTAAATAAAATACTTTAACGCTGCTCTCAGAAGCACACCATGGACCCCTTTCAAAAGACTTTGATGATGTACTAAACGGTCATCAGCATCGTAAATCCTGAAACAAAAAAAAAAAAAAAAAAAAAAAAAAAAAAAAAAAATATATATATATATATATATATATATATATATATATATATATATATATATATGTATATATTTTTTTAAATGTATATACAATTATAACACTTTGTATTATATCACATTTGCATCAAATTACAAAATACTAATTAACGCTAAAGTCCTGTTCACACCACAAGCAACACGCAATGACAAAGTGACACAATCCCATTCATTTCAATGGAGAGCCGGTGATCGGTGATGACCATAGACTGTATAAAAACATGGATGTAGTGTCCGTGACGTCACCCGTAGACTCCTGAAGAGCGTTTTTGAAGCTCAAAATGTGCAGAGCGGGCCGTCGCCATCTTGGCAGCGCGTCACCGCGCAACTCTCCCGGATAATAGAAAATGGCAAAAAGGCGGGAGCTGGTTGCTAAAGCCACACCGACCTAGCTCGACGGCAGTGTCAGCAGTGGCAATCCACCTGTCACTCAAGTGGCCACGCCCTTAATTATGCAGAACTTTAAGGCTTAATATAATTTAAACGGATGAGTTGTCATGAAGGGCAAAATTAGCTATATAGATAGCTATATATATTTTTAGAAACAGGCTGTAAACAGGTTTTTTTCCTGCTGTAAAGTTGGGCATTTTAACATGGTAAGTCTATGGGACTGACTCCCTTTTGCAGCCAGCCTCAAGTGGCCAGTCGATGAATTGCAGTTTTAGTCACTTCCTTGTTGGCTTCATGAGAGAGAGCGGGAGGTTGCCGCTCGGTGATGACACGATCGACAGTGACCAGATGGGGTGTGATCAGCGACGCGACAAAGTTCAGAATCCTTCAACTTTATGCAAATAAAGAGTGACTTTCAGGAGCGACCACCAATAGGAAAGAAGATGGTAGAGCGCCTGATAATGTCTCTTCTCAGCAACTGATAAACATACACAATGGGGAAAAAAAGTAGGCTCTGTTTATCATTTATTTTTGTTTGTATGTACGGATTTGATTTTTATTTATATTAGCTATATTTAAGGCCAGTTCACACCAAGGACAAAAACTAACTTATAAAGATAACTTAAAAAGATATAGTTATAAAAATCATTCTTAATATTAAAAATAGCAGTCCACACCTCAGCTATAACGATAAAGGTACAGAGAGTTGGAATCACTTTTTTTTTTTTTCCAGCTGATGAACAATAAAAACATTGACACCCAATCAGAATCCATCCTGCTATAAGGAGCTCGAGAATTTAAAGCGGCAGATGCTCATGCGCTCAGGATAAACAGACAATATTTTTCGCTGGTGTGGATGCTAATATCATTATCTTTATAGTTATCATTCTTGGTGTGAACAGGCCTTTTGTCTTTTGCCTCCAAAATATTTGAAACCCTGGCAACATGCAGCAACAAAAGTTACTACTAGTGTGAACACAGCTTAATGCAGCATCTATGGGAGTGACGGTAAATTTGACATTGTTGTCTCTTCTGACTGCCGTTATCAGCCTCTCTCAATTTTTTTTCCTGTTTTTGAAAGTCACACAATTGTGGAGTTTTTCTTTAGCTATTTGACCAAATGGCAATGCAAAAAATATATTTGTGGTACTCTCCCATTTACTGCTCTTGAATTAACCCAACTATGACGACTTCGGCTGCAGAGAAACCTGGAAATGTGAAAAAGGTCCATTGTTTCACGGATTCATGCCAGGGTGCATAGTGGGAATTAGCTTTTGATGGCGAGCTGCCAAGAGGCCAGAGTCGTTATCTGTGTCCGTTCTTCTCGTGAGCTCTGTACATCTCTGCGCCGGAGCGAAAGGTCCTCTCAGCGCTGACAGCTTTGCTATTTAAGACGGGGACGGTCCGTTCCTCCAGATTGTAAGAGTGCTCTAAGAAGCGTATTACTCTCCTGATACTTCATTAATCTCCATCAAACGCGCCAACACTGCCATGGCTGACAGCGGGGACAAAGCAGGGTGCTGCTCTCCTCCCAGCTCAGATAATGCGTGTTTTACAGTAGCCCAGATGTCCACACTCAATAAAACATTTGAGGGAATCAGGCGAGGTGTGTTTGGGGATGTCTGTATTGACTGGCTGCTGTGTGGAGACAGCGATACGGGGGCTGCTCGTCTCTGATTACAGAATTAAAAGAGTGGGCTGACAGTGCGACTGGCAGGCCGAGGGATGGGGATAATTGTATCTGTGGAGGGATTTGGATTTGACCAAAGTGTGCCATCCTGATTATCTCATGCAGGAAGAGCTGCACGACTGAAATGAGACTTGGATTAACCTTTATTTCCTTTTACTGTTTGTGTTTCTTGAGTGAGGAAAAAAGGCCTACCCACTGTTGAGTTGCTGTTATTGTGAATAAAACGAATGTTCAATTTTATAGGAAAACAGTGAGAGCTGATCTAATGAAATCATTATTCAGTTACAGTTACTCATTTTAGATAATGTAATCTAACTACTTTAAGATTACTTTTTATCAAACTTTTTTAAAAAACTTACTATTAAACATACAATGTTTACATAAAAAAAGCAAAGAGAAAGAAAACATATGCCTTTTTTATATCAACATCATAAAATGCATTAAACATTAAATCAAATCAGGGTTTCCTAAATTGGACTTAATTTAAGAAAGGCTTTGGGTTTCTGAGTTCATAAAAAGCTAATAATTTATTAAATCTTAAAAATGTAAAATAAAAATTATTTAAACACTTGAACAATAAATCAATAAAACTATAAACATGAATGTGACTATATAATATGTATTTTTTAATATATTTTACTATATTACAGCACGTATGTAATGTATGACAACTAAATAAACTTAAACATAAATAATAGTTTGATAACATAATTAAAGACCAGATTTGAACAATGTTTGACCAATGTTACTGCGAGAATATTTCTCCATAATCTGGACAGCACCTCGACAGAACAGACTTTCAGTATAATGTAACATATGCATGTCAACTCACTTTTGCTTGAAATATACTGATAAAAATTACAATGAAAATAATTTTTGTATGTACGGTGACCCATTGTCAGCAAATACACAGGGGGACACAGAAGTAAGTGCACACAACAGCAGGTTTATTGAACTGGGGCAGGTAGATGAGAGCAGACAATGAATCCAGGTGAGTAAACGGGAGAAGTAGGGGTTGTTGGTTCGGAGGACAGGCTTACTGTGACACCCAGGAGCTTGAAGAAAGCCTTCCAGACATGGGAGATGAATTGGGGCCCATGGTCGGAGATATCCTCCAGAATGGGAAAATTGTGAAAGACATGATGAATCAGAGCTTCGGCAGTCTCCAGTGCTGTGGAAAGGCCTTTGAGAGGAATGAACTTGCAGGCTTTTGAGAACCGATACACTGCAATGAGAATACAGGTAAACCCCTTGGAGTTGGGGAGATTGGTGACTCGGACGACTCCGATGTGGGACCAGGGACCACGAGGGATAGGTAAGGGAACCAGTTTACAGGCAGTGAGGTGATGTGGAGTCATGGAAATGGCACAGACTGAGCAGCCGTGGACATACTGAGCGACATCCCAGGCCATACTGGGCCAACAATACCAAGCTTGGAGGAGCAAGAGAGTACGCTGGCTGCCTGGATGTCCAGAGCCCGGTAAAGTGTGACCTGGACCTTCCCCTGGTCCATTCGAATTCCATCTGCACTGAGGATGTAACCGAAGAACTGGACCATGGGGCGGTGGAACTCAAACTTTTTTTCTAGCTTCAGGTGGAGGTGGTGTTTCCTGAGCTGCTGAAGGACCTGCATGACATGGATTCGAACAAGGTTATATGTGAGCCCAGAAGGGTTGGCTGCAAGGAGGTTGGTACATAAGTTTTCCCTTCTGGGCCTCCTGGAGGAGCAGGCTTGGCAAGAATGGTGACACGGATCTGTTCTTCCAGAGCCCATTGGATGGGGCTGACGATGACGGCTGGAGGGAGGATAAGTTCCTGAAAGGAGGGATCATCAGGAGAGTGGATGCGGGAGAGTTAATTGGTCTTGATGTTCCTGTCTCTTGAATTGGGTGAAGAGTGCCCAGTGGGCCTGGTGGGGATTTAGCCTCTGGGCACTTCTGAGGTACTCAGGTTCTTATGGTCAATGATCACAGTAAAGGGGTGTTGTGCTCCCTCCAGCCAGTGCAGCCAGTCCTCCAGAACCAGCTTGATGGCAAACAGTTCCCTGTTACCGATGTCGTAGTTCTGCTCCTCTGGGGTTAGCTTCCTGGAGTAGTAAGTGCAAGGATGGAGGTGGGGAGATTCTCCATGGTATTGAGACAGCACTGCTCCCATGCCGATGGTTGAGGCGTCCACCTCTACTATGAATGGTAGTTGGGGGTCCGGGTGAGTGAGGATGGGAGCAGTGCAGAAGGCCTCCTTGAGCTTCTTGAAGGCGGCCAGAGCTTTGGGGTTCCAGGACAGAGACTTGGGCTGACGACGGAGAATAGAAGTGAAGGGGGCGGAGGGGAGGCTGAAGTTCTGGAAGAACCTGCGATAGAAGTTGGAGAATCCGAGGAATCTTTGGAGGTTCTTGATCGACAGTTGCAGTTGTGGCCAGTCATTGACAGTGTTGGGCAGTAACGCATTACTTAGTAATGCGTCACTGTAATTTGATAACTTTTTTAGTAACAGAATAATTTTCAAAATAGTAATTAGAGTATAGTTACAAGCAGAGGTCTCTATACGTTACTGCTGAGTTACATTGCTGACTAAACATTGACAATCTAAAGATTGTAAAAAGGATGTAGCACAGCCACTGTCGAGGCAAGTGCCAGTGGATTAGAGACCTGCTCCCGCGAGACCCTACACAACAGAGTTCAGCGTGGGACAAGATTGGCGAGTGCTGCTGCGGGTGGTAGACACTCGTGTGTGTGCGGGATGTGGGAGAATAAAATGATTCACAAGACTCCCGCAAAATAGAAATATCTAAATATAAAATATCTAAAACAAATAAATTGTTATTCATCTATTGCACAAAAGCATCATGAAGTAATGTAAAACATAAACGATTAACAAGTGCAAGCTTATGCAGAGTTTCTATTTAGGCTATAACACCTGAGTAATGCAGTGCTGAAATTTACGTGCTCACGAATCCTCTTATTATAACACACGAATTGTAGACATTATGAAAGATTCATTATGCATATATTTATTGTGTTATAACAGAGATTTGTGAGATTGCGATGAACTGAGATGTCTTTTAGAAATTATAAATGCAGCGCTCTTTACTGGCATTCTGCCATGCCAAACCATGCACACAGCAGCTGCTTGCTTTAGTTAAAAATTACAGTGTTCTGTTAATGTTGATGCTTAAATAACAAATATTTATTGGCAGCGTGTATGTTGGGATTTCATGAATTTCATGGAGAAAAAAGTAACGTAACTAGTAATGTAACTAATTACTAATTACTTTTGAAATAACGTGATTACTTTTAAAAGGAGTAATCAGTAATTTGATTACATTTTCAGAGTAACTTAGTAATTTGATTACATTTTTGGAGTGGATTTTAGTCTGGTTTGTTAGATTTTCATGTTTGTTGTTTTTTTTGATTAGGTAATGTGGGTTGTGGAGTTGGAACTCAAACTTTTTTTCTAGCTTCAGGTGGAGGTGGTGTTTCCTGAGCTGCTGAAGGACCTGCATGACATGGATTCGAACAAGGTTATATGTTATATGTCCAGCTTCAAGAAGATGTGAACCCCATGGAGTTCCTCGAGGGCAGCCGGGACCAGGGGAATTGGATAGGGGAGCTTGATGATGTGTGCATTGAGGGTCTGCTAATCAATGCAGGGCCGCAAGCCTCCGTCCTTCTTGCCCACGATGAAGCTTGAGGTGGCCGGTGAGGTAGAAAGGGTGAATGAACCATTGTTAGAGAGCCTCCTTGATGTAATCCTCCATTGCTTTGCCCTCCGGTATGGACAGTGGGTAGACTCGACCCTTGGGGAGTGTGGCTCCAGGCAGCAGGTCAATGACACAATCCCATTGCTGATGCAGGGGTAGAAGAAGGGGTTGCCTGGCTCTCTCCTGGGCTTGTCTCATTCTGGGCAGGTCGAGACGTTTTAGGAGGGCTTTGGAGACTAAATTTCCAGAGGAGCCCGAGTCAACAAGGGCAGACACTGAAACGGAATGCTGAGGGGTGAGTAGTTGTACTGTCAGCGGTGGTAAGGTAGAGATATCAGGCTCTATGTGGAGAGTACTCACCGCTGGGCGTGGGGGACGAGAAGGGTACATCTTAACGAAGTGCACTGAGGCTCCACAGTAGAGACACAGCCCCTTGGGCAAACATTGATCATGCTCTGCACATGTGAGACGGTTGGCGTCTAATTGCATCGGTTTTGGTACTGGAGGACAGGCAGCGGGTGAGGTTGGCGAATGGGTGTTTTTTGTCGGGCTGACAGGCAGTGAGGCGCTGAGAAATTCTTACAACGTTTTTCTCTAAGACAACAGTGTCGTCACAGATGCCCATTTAGGCCCAGATCTGGGGGTCTAACCGTGTTGGTAGTCTGTCAGCAGTGCTGTCTCATTCCATCTGCTAGAGGCCGCCAGGGTGCGGAACTGCAGGGTATAATTGCTTGCCAAGGAAGTACCCCGATGGAGGCAAATGAGCTGGTCGGTGATGGACAGAGTGCCAGTGGACTGGCTGAAGACCTACTTAAACTGGGCTGTGAAGGCATCGAAAGAGTTAATTAAGCTGCTCTGAGAGTTCCAGATGGCTCACGCTCAGAGCAACGCCCGTCCAGAGAGAAGGGAGATCAGGAAGGCCACATTCGACCGCTCCGAGACAAACTTTTGGGGTTGCATCTCAATGAAGAGCGAGAGTTGAAGCAAAAAAAACCCCACTACATTCAACCGCCACTCCCGAGTAAGGAGTTTGGAGGGCCATGGTACTGGCAGAGGCAGACTGAGGGTTGGGGACCAGAGAGAGAGTGGCTCAAAGAGTGCTGACAAGTTCTTCGAGAATGTCCGCCCTAGTGGGGAGTTGGGACTACATCTCCGGTCTTCGTTAATTGGGCTGGTCTTCTGTCCGCAAATACACAGGGTGACACAGAGGTAAGTGCATAAAACAGCATCTTTATTGAACTCTGACAGGTAGATGAGAGCAGACAATGAATCCAGGTAAGTAAATTGGGAGAAGTAGGGGTTCTTGGTTCTTATCTGTGAGTTAACGAGTCCTTTTCCTTATCCAGGGAATCCAAGGGGAACGGCGGAGTGTGGAGACGATGGAGCACAGGATAATGGGGAGCAGCTCGATGGAGCGTCTAGCAGGTAAGTAATAGCAGGTAAGAGTCAGGTAAGTAAACATGCAAAGTTTGAAACCAAACAATGACAGTGTGGGAGGAGTGCAAGGATATAGTGCTCTTGATGAGTGGTGACAGATGGTGCTGGTTGGTAATCAGGGGATTAGGATCTGGTGAGCGTAGTTGGTGGTGACTGTGGTGACTGTGACTTCCTGAGATCGATACAGTAGTATGCCGAGGTGCAGACTATAGTTTTTATTAGTGCTGTCAAACGATTAATTGTGATTAATTGCATCTAAAATAAAAGTGTTTGTTCACATTATAAATGTGTGTGTGCTATGTATATTTATTATGTATATATAAATACACACAAAGTATTTACATGTATATATTTATATTCATATAATCTATATTATATATAAATATATTTATAATATAAACATAACACTTTTTCCATATATATATGTGTGTGTGTGTGTGTGTGTGTGTGTATTTATATATGCATAATAAATATTAAACAGTACACAATATGTTATCTAAACAAAAACTTTTATTTTCAATGCGATTAATTGCTTGACAGCACTAGTTTTTATACATAGATTTCTTAATCTTTTTAAATAAGATCATATGTTCAGTGAGTAAAAGCTCATCTGAACAAGCCAAAAGATTGAGGTTTCATCATTCTTGTCTGTAACACAAACGGTGTAGGACAAGTAGAATTTCAAACTATTAATACAAAGCACTTTAGAATAGGACAATATATTATTAAATTATGTTTAAGCATTTAACTGTAATAACATATATGTTTACTGTTAAAAAGCAATTTGTTTAATTTACCCTGCATGGCGCAGGAAGTTGAGCCACTTGACCACATTTCTTTTAATATAAGGTATAGTTTAAATAGCATGTGTTATAGATACTGTCTTATAATTTCAACTGATAAAAATAATCATGAAATATAGGTGTACCTCTGTATAATTTTTAATTACCCAGAGGAAGCTTAAGCATACGCCAGCACATCTTACCCCATGCACTCCCCCCTACAGTACATGTGTGTAATGGAATGGTAATGACTCGACGGTGTGATCACATTCTCTGCAGGAACCTGGAAAAAAAAAAAAAACACAATCGGCCCTAAGCTCAGAACACTCTCTTTCCACAAACGCTCTACAGAGAGACTGCATAAATTGTCATCTTTCTCATATTTACGAGACAAAGTCTGAGCTGCTGATGCAGTGTACTATAGTACTCCTGGCTGAAATTGCACTCTCAGATATGGGAAAACAAAACCGTTTCTGTATTACTGTGTCTGTACTTCAGGGTGAGATTGAATAGAAGATGTGTATGATAAAAAAAGAGAGAGGGATGACAGAATATTTTAAATTGTAGTACTTTACATGTTTTGATTGTAGGTCATAGAGAGGGATATTTTGGCTCGCTCCACAGGAACACTGGGAAACCATGCATACTGATTTCTGTGCCTGATTTTCATCCCGTGAAAACAAAAATACATATTCCTTTGTGATTTCAGCAATTTATTGTATAATCCCTATTTTCTTTTCTAAGTGAAAGAGGATTTTAGGTATATGATTGTTGGGTCCGGACTGCTTTTTATTTCTTAATCTTTGTTCAGGACTTGTCGCTGCAGTGCCTAAAGTTCTGTGCCATTACATTTTAGAGTTAGCTCTTGAGAAAATGGGTCAGCTGAGCAGGAGCATTTTCCTTCTTTTTGGATCAGTCTCTTAGCAGCGGCCACTGAGGTTTCTCCTATTAAGAAGTTCACAAGGAGATAAGTAGAGGTTGGGTTTCTTCTCTCACTCCGAGGGCTGAGTTCTGCTTGTGCTAGCCAAAGCTGAAACCCATTATTGAGGCCTGTTTGTCAGACCTAAATGAGCTAGAACGACAAGTTGTTTTCTGTGGCTTGGCTACAATGTTTTGTTTTGCATACAGTGACACTAACATTTCTGGAACAATAATAAAGTTATTTAGAACAGCGCGTATGTAGTTCATAAGACAGAACATAATAAACTGCTCTCGCATGTCAACACGTCATTGCGCAAAGATGTCTGGAATGTAAGAGCAACCAGCAGAACTCAACTGAATTTGGTGGATAACATACACATCAGAGAGACTCCAGTTGTGTTCTCCACTCTGGGCTGCTCTCATTGGATTTAATTGTAACAGATTTGTGAAATGAAGAGGAAGGATTATAAGATATCAAAGAGCGATTAGTGGCTGTTTTTTTGGTGTCTGTGCTACAAATGTTGTCATAGTCATCCATCAGCTGGTGCCACTCCGCCCAGAGGCAGAAACCACAATGACACCACACCAAGCAAGAAAGACAGAATAAAGGACTGCACCCATGAAAGGCCAAATTCTGCTGCCATAAATCATACCAGTGCAGCAGCGCTAACCCCAAAATATTTTTAAAAATACAAACAATCGCCAACTTTAAATATTGTGGGTCGGAGAGAAATAAACACATAAATAAACATGACAATTCTAAGTGAAAACAGTGCAATGCATTTTTAAATGCAAAACCTAAGAACGACACCAAACTGGAAAAGACATTTAATTAAAGGTGCATTTTTGCTTTTATTTGACCGAATAGTATGAGAGAGGGGAATAGTAATGGGAAAAGGACTCAAAGGCGGCTTGCAGTTGTGTGGTATGTTAAGCCTACGAGGCTTTTGTTCTGACTCATGAATAAAAAATGCTTGATGATGTCCACTTATGTAAGATGACCACTCCAATACTGTCAGTATAGCCAAAAAACATGTTTTGTTTTATATGGAGTGGGTTGCCTCATGGGGCTGACATACTGAGACCAATACATATTTAGCGGTGCAGTGATGAAGCATTTTTGTAGGCCAACCCGGATAGTAGCACCAGCCTCGTTCCTTCCACAAAACCCAATAGGACGTTACCATTTGCTTTTGAATTATTGCCCAGGAAAAGTGTATGATTCTGTTTTTGTTCATCATGATAATCAACTTAAATTAAATTAAATTAAAATTTAAATGATCTCAAACAATCTACATATGACATCAATGTCAACACCATAAAGCTTATCATACCCTGCATATATCCAAATTCAACTCATCAGTTATATGATGATGAATCAAATCAGTGTGTATGCTTCTCTTTATCCAAAAGAAACCAGCAGCTCAGTTCACTGATGTACTGTGCAGAAGCAAAATGAATGCAAGATAATTCACATAATGCTTCCTCCTCCATCACAACTACATCTATGGGAGCTTTTTCCTGCACGGGCAAACGTTTAGAGCAAAGACTTGAAAAGAGCAACATTTTCCCCTAATGGACACATTTTTCTTTAAACATGAGCCTAAGCTGCTAGCGTAGTAAACCCCTCTCCCCTGAGCCTCTGTCTCCACCTCAGTGGTGTCCAAATGGAGGTCCCTTCTCTCATGTGTCATTGAGACACATTTGATATTCTGGCCGCAGTCTTTCCTGTGGTGCCATTTTGAAGCTTCCCCATTGAGGTTCCATTTACCGAGGCCACCGGGAGCCTCCAGCAGGGCAGACTCTCTCCACGCGGTCCCTTCCACTGTAGATCTGCCCCAGCAAGCCGCTCCGCCAATATGTTAATATGACGCTTTCAGAAACAACTCATATTCACACGGTAAGCAGGCCCAGCTATTTTCACCCCAGTAGACAAAGCACACGTCTCACCTCTGCGCTTTACAAAACACCGGAAAATGACAGATTTTTTTCTCTCCGAACTAAACATGCAGATTTCTGAAAGGTCATAAATAACAGGATTTAGAGTTCTCTGCTTTGAAGTTTTGAAATGCATTAATGCATGTACAACAGAAACATTCAAATTCAAGTTTTGTTAACATATTTTGGTGCATTTTCATCCGTGGTGAGCGTGATTTCACCAAGTACAACATGTTCCTGGATCAACATCCTTGTTGACCCTGGAACAACATTACAATCAACCAATCAGAATTGAGATATAACTTTATAGGAAATATCTGTTTTAGGCTTACAATCAGGGTTAGGTGCTTCTACACCCTTGTTAATCAGCTATCATTTCACACTGATTTTAGGAATAAATTATGGGTAGGGTTAGGTTTAGGGGTAGGGATTGGGTTAAGTATATATTTTTGGACAATAATGTTGATCCAGAATCATCAAAAGATGTTGATCCAGGAACATGTCTTACTTGGTGGAAGCTAGCCAGATGTGTTGCTTGACATGTCCTCATCCTCAAAAACTGAACCAAAAATAAAACTTCCAAGAAGGGGGTTTTCGCAGCGATGCTTTAGGAGAACAATTTCTGGTTCCCCAAAGAACTTTATACATTCTTCATATTGAAATTTTATTTTTATGGTTTTTTGAATTTTTTTTTTTTTTAATAATGATCCATTTATGTTTTCGTTGTTTGTTAATTTTCTTTATAGTTGAAAATGGTTCTTTTGATTTTTATGATGTTTTATGATGCCTTTTTTAGAATGTTATTTACTCTAAGAAAAAAACTATTTTAAAAAAAGAAGAAAAAAAAAGTTATTTTAAGAACTGTTCACTGAAAGTTTTTTGAGGGACCAAAAATGGTTCTTCAATGGCATCACCTTTAGTGAAAAAAATGTTCTGTAGCTTTTAAAAATGTATAAAAACTGTGCTTTTAAGATCCGTTCTTTTAAGAAAGCTTTTTTGGGGAACCAAAAATGGTTCTCCTATTTGGAACCTTTATTTCATGTAGTTTGAAGATAATTGAAAGAAGCTTTTTCCACTATAAAGAAGCTTTTGTGGAATCAAAAGGTTCCATTGATTTTAAAAGGTGACATGTCATGAAAATCTGACTTTTTCCATGTTTAAGTCCTATAATCAGGTCCCAATGCATCTACCAGCCCAGAAAACGTGAAAAAGAACAACCCAGTAAAATTTTTTTTGCAAGCTTGTGTAAAAATGAGCTGCTCAGATTTCTCTCCCCCTGTGACGTAGAAAGGGGATCGTATAATAATACTGCCCCTTGATCTGCACGTTTCCACCCACGGCGCAAACGACAGTGGTGTACCAGTTCTAAAGCCATGATGAAAAGTTTGAGCAAAGCATGCTAACTGTTCTGTCTTTGACTGCACAGATGAGCACAGAACACTGTTCAGAGTCCCAGCCTCAGAGGAGACAGGAGAGCAGTGGATTTATTGATTTATTTACTGTATATTACGCTGCTGCCACGGATCTAATATAAGCATGCAATTTATTTCCTAGCTGTTTTTGTCTGTTAATTCGCATTTGTTTTTAACATTAACTTGTGTGTATTTGGCGGTTTAAGTGCAATAAAACATGAAAGAGAAGTTAGTTTAGTACTCACATGCCATGTGACAGCCGCTTTCTGTGCACATGCTTCAGATGTGTGCCCTCAGAAAACCCTATATCAGAAGTTTGAACTAATATGTTTTAAAAAGCATGATTTCAGGCTCAGCCCTGTACTGGAAAAGGGGGCGGGGAGCAGCAACTCATTTGCATTTAAAGAGACATGCACGAAAACAGCGTGTTTCTGCTTCCACTCAAAATAGGCATTTTCAAAATTACATAATAAATGATCTGTGGGATATTTTGTGCTAAAATTTCACAGATACATTCTGGGGACACCTGAGACTTATATTACATCTTGTAAAAAGAGGCATAATAGGTCTTCTTTAATGGAACCAGAGATGCTAATAAAGAAAGGTGATTAAGACTGATGAGAGTGTATGCAAGGTCGAATAAAATATGAGTCAAGACAACACTGAGTACAGTGTTTGATCACCACTCGATTTGCCATAACGTGAAACTAAACCAACTCCCACAGAGCCCGTCATTCCTGTGCCGTCTGGGACCGAATCAATCAATAACTCAGATACAACTCTGTGTTCTGTGTTCCAGCTCGTCTTGTTCAACGATCAAGACTGTGTTCCTGGTTTGCAAGCCAATTTGTCAACTTGCCTGAAATCACATCCCCTCGCACATCAGACGAAATCTCAAAGCAATTTACTTATTGTGTAGTACTTCAATCTAAAGATATGAGATAAGATACCCACGCCATTGTACAACAGCTGCGTTTTGCCTGCCTATCTGAGTGTGGGTGTCTTTGTGTGTTAGATTGTGGATACGCCAGCGCAAGGTAAGCTAGGAGAGCGAGAGCCACAGATGTGGGCCTTTCTAAAGGCTCTGTCTGCCAGCCTGTGTTTACCTGACACTCAGATTGACAGCGGAGTGATTGGAAATATCCCCCACTCACTGGTGCGAGCCCCTGAGTGCAAGGAAAGTGCTTTTGTAGTCTGGCTGTAATGGGCCAAGTTTGAATTGAAGGTTGAAGGAAAACGCTGCTCTCTGGTCACTCTCAGGGAGGAGCTGACACAGTGGAAACGATGCAGTGAACAGAGTCTTAGATCAGGAACGCAGCTGAGAGTGCAGAATGTCTCTGGGCTGTTATCTCAATACAATCGTGCTAATCTTTTAGCGTTTATAAAAGCAACACCGCTGCCACGAACAAACTTCAGAGTCTCTTTTCTTCTTCTAGACGTCTAGGACGATACAAAGTGATTTTTTTTTCTATATGATCTCGGTGAGATCAACTTCCACCCAGTTTTCTCCTGCTCATGCTCTCTAGTGAATAACAAAACAATCTGCCGAATTTGCCCCCCAGACAGTCTAATTTCCTAAGTTAATTTCCTCATTCTGTGCTGCTGAACTCCCTTGACGCACTATGAATCAGGGAAGCATAGGTACATCGGTTGTCTATCTTAGGGAAAATTAGAATTGGTATTATCCTTTTTTGTGTGTGTGTGAGATGGTGATGCTACCAAGAATATTGGAACACAAACTTTCTCTTCATTCCAATTCCTATCGTTAAAAAACGTGCAATATTATCGTGATTTTTGTCCTCAAACCAGGGAAATCTTATTTCACTGTTCAACTCAATCTTGCCGTCACCTGTTAGGAATAGTTCAGACTTTATGGATTCAGTTCAGAGTTCAAAAAAATCATGGGGGTGAGTTTGTTTCTTTATCAGATTTGGAATCCACAAAAAAAGGTTGTAGTGCCAAACACTCGTCCAAATAACAAGGTGCGTAGATCCAAAAAATACAAGGATACAAAGATAAAAGAGATCCACACTCTTCCAGATTCAGCTCAAAAGCCTTATTTCTTTTATTGCTCAGAGGTCACAAAAATATGTGCAAAAAAGTGCAAGAGTACAAAAGAACAAGTCTTTTGCACATATTTTATTATCATAATTTTTATGTGAGAGGACAACTGGGGATAGACTTTTTCCTCTGCAGGAAGTGTCATTTAAATGCATTAATGATACATATGTTTGTTACAAACATGCAGCTTTTCACTTCACAAGACATTAACTGATGGACTGGAGTGATGTGGATTGCTTGTGGATTATTGTGATGTTTTATCATGTGTTTTGATTGTGGTTTTTTGTGATGCCATTCACTGCAGAGGATCCACTGGTGAGCAAGTGATGCAATGCTACATTTCTCCAAATCTGTTCACATGAAGAAACAAACACATCTTCATATTGGATGGCCCGAGGGTGATACATTTTCAGTAAATTTAAATTTTTGGGTGAACAATTCCTTTAAGGTGAGATTTTAAATTAGTGTTGGGGTCTGGGGATAGCTAGTTTTGTTTAAGTATTATATAGGCTACCATCTTTGACATGAGCAGTGAAATATTTAGAATAGTTTTGCAATTAACAGCTATCATATTCCCATTCAAAATTCACACAAGGGTGACTATGAACATAAAATTGTCCAGCCATGACTTCCTGTTCCACAACATCCTAAATACGAGGAACACAGAGGCCAAATTCCTTAATCATCCATCATAATGAGAAAAACAAAAGAATAGTTCTGATGTGCAGAACAAGATCGTTGAGCTTCACAAATTAGAAAGTTGCAGTAAGAAAATATCTAAAGCATTAAGAATTCCCATTTCAGCCATCAGGGCAATAATCAAGAATTTCCAGTCAACAGAAAATGTTAAAAATCTGCCTGGAAGAGGACGTGTGTCTATATGGTCCTAATGCACGGTTGAGGAGGAGAGTCTAGCAAAAGATTCTGCAAGGATCACAGCTGAAGAATTGCAGAAAATAGTTGAGTCTAAAAAATATATCAAACAAAACCTACATCACCACATGTTGTTTGGGAGGGTTTCAAGGAAAAAAAAATCAAGAAAAGAAAACACTCCAGCATATTCATCTGCCAGACTATACTGGAACTTCAAATGGGACTGGCTTCTATGGTCAGATGAAATTAAAACAGCTTTTTGGCAGCGAACACTCAAGATGGCTTTGGTGCACACAGATAAAAAGTACCCCATGCATACAATGGGCCTATTTTTCTTGCTGCAGGTCCTGGACATCTTGTTCAGATGCACAGCTTTGTGGATTCTATCAAATAGCAACAGATAAACAATCTAAACCTGACTGCCCTGCTAGAAATCTTACAACGTGCAGTGGTTGGATCTACCATCAGGACTACAATCCAAAGAAGAAGTAAAAAAATAAATAAAAATCAACAGCACAAAACAAAGCTTGTGCCATGGCTGTGCTAGTTCCCTGACCTGAACCTGTAGAAAATGAGTGGGGTGAACTGAAGATGAGAGTGCATATGAACATGGACCTCAGAATTTGAAAGATTCTGTATAGAAATATGGTCTCTGATCTCTTGTCAGATGTTTTCAAACTCATCAGGCATTATAGGAGAGAATCATAGCTGTTTTCTTGGCAAATTGAGGTTTCAAAATAGCATTGAATAAAAGGGTAACTATTTCTGAAAATTAACTCCTGAAATTAACTCCAAACTAACTTTGTTTTGGCATGATTTTGATTAAAGTGATGTCACACCAGTTTGTTCTTCAGTTTTGCTTGAAATATATATTGGGGCTTTTACCTTTTACAATAAGGCTATCAAAAAGGATTTGGGGGGGGGGTGCATGGCCGAGATCATTTCTGATGCCGGTATGGTGCATTTCATATCATTTAGTCTACTAATACTAATTTTTAGTCTAATAATACTACAGCTGTAAATTGTTATAAAGCTATATAATGACACACATTTCAAGAAAAGTGTGGATGATTGACAGAATAACACAACAGCTTTACTCCTGTACAAAGCTTCCATCAGCTACTGGCAAGTGTAACGTTAGTTCATTTGAAGGTCGGTGGTCTTTAAATATAATTCGTTTTATGAAGTCCAAACTAAGTCAGCTCTTTGCATATCAATATTTGTAATAACTGCTGTGTCCACAAAATGTAGTGATTATTAATCAACTTTTTTAGATGCCAAATTGTGACCGTGATGGCTGCGTTTGGTGTCCCTGTTGTGCTGGCCCTTTTTTTTCCTGAATTTTTTATTTTAAATTTGCCAAAATTATCATCTTTGTTTCACTTATACATAGTACGCAATATATATATATTATGTTGCACTTGAAATTCCCCCAAAGCTTTCATGGTTAGAATATTTTATTTGATTTCTACATTATTACAAAATATCTATATTTCTATGATTTCTGTAGCCAATATGTTTCTATGCATGAATGCATTTTCTGTTAGCACCTTGTATTTTTTTCTCTTTGCAGAATGCGAGGTTCTTTTGTGTGTGTGTGTGTGTGTGTATTTTGGATATATATATATATATATATATATATATTTTTATAAACTACTAAAAATATTTTAATACCAGATCCGTGTGGCTCATCCCATCTCTGACACATTTTTGTAAAAGATGCTGCTGCCTTCTCCATTAAGACTGATCTTCAGAAATGACTGCATATCATTAATCACTCCTGTTACTTGAGAAACACTTGACAGAGCTCAAGTGGCCTCTTAAATTAAACCATAAACCTCTTAATTGCTGATTACAAGACCATGAAAAAAAAAAATTAGTTTCCCAGCTTGTCTGAATGAGCAGTGAACCAGGCTAGTGTTCTTGCAAAATATGTAAGATAAGAAAATAATAAGATTAAAGCTTTCTTGCAAATAAACTTAACAGGTAATGAGGTAAACGCATCAAAAGCATTAACAAAACAAAACCTGTAGTTGTTCACGAAACTGGCGGAAACCGTGCATCTTCACGGACAAAACTCGAGGGACAACGAGACTTAGGAAGGAACCCGGTCAAAATGACAGACATCCCGTCCGTCCAATCAAAAGGCGAGTTCTCCAACCCAATCTCCAATGAGAGGAGAGACGAAGGGCGGGACTTCCGGTCGGTGACGCAGCTGGCGAAGTGGAAGCCCCGCCGTCAATCAAATTAGGAAAAAAACAAACTGGACTAAAGCGAGCGCAGGCACCGATTAAAATCACCATGCTCGGAGTGTAATTAAACGCAGATATCAGTCTTCTTCAAAGAACTCAAGTAATGACCGGTACGTAGCATTTGAAGAGCGCGGGAACGGTCGCTTTGAAGCTTTGTGCAGGGTATGTTTATGCTAAGCTAGGCTAACGTTAGCAGGCGGGCGAAACTGAAGAGAGTTTAAGATCCGCGGAGGAAAGATATACAGAGCTCAAATCATCCGACGCTTCTGTTATAGCCGGTGAAGCCACCTGTGCAGCGAGCGCGCGGAGTGACGGGCTCTAACGGCTGTTTTGTGTTGTTTTGTGTGTGTTTAAGCGCCTGAAGGGCCAGTGAAAGCGGGCGTCATGGCGGACAGCAGCAGCGCTCAGGACGGCGGCGGCGCGGAGCAGGTACACCAGATCTAATCATCTCCTCTCTTATTCTAATGCATGTGCTTTGGTGAAGTTTTCACTTTGTTCTGTTAAAACACTGGTACTTCCTGTGTGGCCACCCCCTTGCATGTATTAAACCCGCCCATCGTCAGGACGGACAGCCCTCGTCGCTCGCCCTGCTCGCCGCCACTTGCACCGGCCTCGGTTCGCCCGCCCCCGGAGCAGAGAACGGGGCGAGCTCCAATAATACTGCTGCTGCTGCTGCTGCTGCTGGAGGGGTAGGTCCTCACCTCTATTAGACCTTACCGTGTTTACTTTGCTCGGGTGGATGTTTACACCCAGACTCAAAGATCATTAATACACGCGGAAGCTCAGATCTGGCTCAGTCTGAATAGATTGTGTAAATTATAGTGAGGTTCACGGTGCAGCTTCTCCTTCACAGGAACCATTCAAATAGACAGGAAGACACACTTGTGTTTTAGTTACTTATTTGTTGACATAGACCAGCATGGAAAAAGTTAAAGAATGGATCATGATCGGTTTAATTTTATAGATGGAGATGTACAAACCTTTCAGATAATTGGTTGTATTATTGTCGGTCATTCAGATGGCTGCACATGGAGCACATGCGTGCAAGTTTAGAAAGGTTCGGGATCAGTAAGATTTACTTTCATTCAGCAAGATAAAAATAAATGAATAAATAAAAAGTGAAACTAATTTTGTAAGTTGTTACAAAAAGTTAAAATGTCAAAACTTTATGATCATCGAAGAATTCTGAAAAATGTATCACGGTTTCTACAAAAATATTAAGCTGTTATCAACTTTAATAAGAAATGTTTTTGATAAGCAAATCAGCATATCAGAATTATTTCTGGAGGATCATGTGACACTGAAGACTGGAGTAATGATGCTGAAAATCACATGGTTAAATTATGTTACAAAGTATAATCAAATAGAAAAGTTCTTTTAAATTGTAGTAATATTTTACAATATTACCCTTTTACTGTACTTTTGGTCAAATTAAATTAGTGATTAATGAAAAAAGAAATTTCTATATTTATTTTTTAAAAATAAGTAAATAAAGCCCTTACTACTGGCATTTCACAGAAAACACAGAAGACATGACTGGATATTTGTGTAGAGTTTGTGATCATAATGTTTGTCTCTCCAGGTATAGGTGCTCATTATTTCACAAACACAACTCAGAAAACAAAGCAAAACATAAACAGTTAATACACAGAGCCGTAGTTCACTGAGAAGCTACGCTAAGGCGATTCATCTTCAATAATGAACTCGATTTACCGCTAATCATGGAACCGGCTTTACTGACGAGATGCACATGGTCATATCGTTCGATATATTGTCCAGCCCTAGTACAGAAATACAGCAAAGGCTGAATGATATTCTTCTTTGCAACCAATAAGAGACTTAATCCAGTGATTTAAAAATGTAATAAATTAATAAAAATCTAGATTCACAAAATTACATTGTATTTAGACATATTTGAAATATACTAATTTTCCCAATTTCATATAATTATGTATAAATGTTTTTTTTTTTTTTTTTTTTTTTTTTTGCTATTTTCTGCCGAATCATTTCGGTTAATAAGCAAGAAGACCAAATAAATTGTACCGAACAATGACGTCACACGATCAAATATAGGTGCGCACTAATGCAGCAAACATGTCTGCAGTGGGAAAGTGTTTAAAACTGTCAGAGAAAGACACAAAAATCATTACCGATGAGAAGAGGAAGGGTGGTTGTTGCTCTTTACTGTATGATGATTGAAATCGTGAAATGGCCTTAAACAATTAGTAAATAAATTGCAAACGTTATGTTTTGTAATACACCAGGGTTCAAAATCCAGAGTGCAAGAAAATCTGTGCTGAAACAGTGAATCTCGTCAGTTGCTCAGTAACATTTACAGTGGTGTGAAAAAGTGTTGACCCCATTCCTGATTTATTTTTTGCATGTTTGTCACACTTTAATGTTTCAGATCATCAAACTAATTTAAATATTAGTCAAAGATAACACAAGTAAACACAACATGCAAATTTTAAATGAAGGTTTTTATTATTAAGGGAAAACAAAACCCCAAACTACATGGCCCTGTGTGAAGAAGTGTTTGCCCCCCTGTTAAAACTGTGATTTATCACTCCTGAGTTCAATTTCTCTAGCCACACCCAGACCTGATCACTGCCACACCTGTTCACAATCAAGAAATCTCTTAAGCAGGACCTGCCTGACAAAGATCCTCAAAAGCTAGACATCATGCCGAGATCCAAAGAAATACAGAAACAAATGAGAAAAAAAGTAATTGAGATCTATCAGTCTGAAAAGGTTATATAGCCATTTCTAAAGCTTTGGGACTCCAGTGAACCACAGTGAGAGCCATTATTCACAAATGACAAAAACATGGAACAGTGGAGAACCTTCACGACTCATCCAAGAGTCACAAAAGACCCATCAACAACATCCAAAGAACTGCAGGCCTCACTCGCCTCAGTTAAGGTCAGTGTTAATGACTCCACCATAAGAAAGAGACTGGGCAAAAATGGTCTGCATGGCAGAGTTCAAAGACGAAAACCAGTGCTGAGCAAAAACAACATAAAGGCTCATCTCAGTTTTGCCAGAAAACATCTTTCCCAAGACTTTTGGGAAAATACTCTGTGGACTGACGAGACAAAAGTTTAAGTTTTTGGAAGGTGTTTATCCCATTACGTAAAAGTAACACTGCATTTCAGAAAAAGAACATCATACCAGCAGTTAAATATGGTGGTGGTAGTGTGATGGTCTGGGGCTGTTTTGCTGCTTCAGGACCTGAAGACTTGCTGTGATAAATGGAAACATGAATTCTGCTGTTTACCAAAGAATTCTGAAGGAGAATGTCCGGCCGTCTGTTCGTGACCTCAAGCTGAAGCGAACTTGGGTTCTGCAGCAGGACAATGATCCAAAACACACCAGCAAGTCCACCTCTGAATGGCTGAAGAAAAACACAATGAGGACTTTGGAGTGTCCTAGTCAAAGTCCTGACCTGAATCCTATTGAGATGCTGTGGCATGACCTTAAAAAGGCGGTTCATGCTCGAAAACCCTCCATTGTGGCTGAATTACAACAATTCTGCATAGATGAGTTGACCAAAATTCCTCCACAGCGCTGTAACTGACTCAGTGCAAGTTATCGCAATCGTTTGATTGCAGTTGCTGCTGCTAAGGGTGGCCCAACCAGTTATTAGGTTTAGGGGCCAAACACTTCTTCACACAGGGCCTGCAGTTTTAGATTTTGTTTTCCCTTAATAATAAAAACCTTGATTTAAAAACTGCATGTTGTGTTTACTTGTGTTATCTTAATATTTAAATTTGTTTGATGATCTGAAACATTAAAGTGTGACAAACATGCAAAAAAAAATCAGAAATCAGGAAGGGTGCCAACAATTTTTCACACCACCGTACATGATTTTTTTAAAGGCATGTGACAATGCGATATGTGCGACAAACATCTTCCCAAATTCATAATTAACCATTTACAAATCTGCTGTCAGCTGCACTGAGGACTTCCTGTGGGTTTCTGCCAAAATAAAAGCTGAGAAAAAGCAAGAACTCTATCAGCATTCATAAATGTTGGTATTGTAAATTTACTGTTGTTCTATAAAATAAAGACAATAAAAATGAGAATAATAATTACACCAGCTCTATCAATACATTCACACACAGTGTAAAAATTAGGATCTGTAATATTTTCTAATGTTTTAAAATAATTCTCTTCTGCTCAGCAAGGCTGCTTTTATTTGTGCAGTAAAAAATACGTGCCTGATTCAAGTCTCAAAAATGGCCAAAAATATTATTTTACTAACTTATTAATTTTAAGTTAAATTGTGCTTTGTTGGTATAATGTCTGCTATAATGTTAAAAAATGTTCAGTGTTTAGGAAATATTTTTAAATTGTTGTTTTTTGTAATTGATTTTTTTTTTTTTCTTTGAAAAGCAAGACAAAACAGTAAAAATTACATGTTGGCTATGTAATTTATGCAATAGTGAAAAGAAATTGGCAAAATACATGCCAATTTGGCATGAAAAATGAAAAAAAAAAAAAACATGTTCAGTATTCGGCTTTCGGCCCAGTGTTTCATGCATCCCTAGTTTATATAGATATAGATATATATGTATATGTTTGTGTGTGTGTGTGTGTGTGTGTGTGTGTGTGTGTGTGTGTGTGTGTGTGTGTGTGTGTGTGTGTGTGGTAAGCAGTTACATTTGTTTTTAAATCTAATTAATTACATGATGTGACGATTAATTAATCTAATTAATTGAAAATTAATTGCACATCAAATTTGGCTGACAAATTACTCCCAAAAGATAATTTAAAGTCATTGTTGTGTAAAACGTCAAACAGACATTACAAAAAAAAAAAAGATTCAGCAAGAAATACTTTGTTTGATTGAACATAAAATTACGTGTACTCTTGTGGACCATGTGGGCGAGTAAATGATGACAAAATGTTAATTTTTGATAGGGTGAACTATACCTTTAAGTATAATAATAGTTATTTATTACTATGGAAAAATGAAATTTATTTCTTTAATAAAATTATACTCTAAATAATAAACTAAAATTGCCAGTAGGTGGTGGTAAATGTCTTAATGATTAAGTCATCGAGTCATTTATTCATTTGATTCGTTCAAACGGCTGATTCATTCAGGGGTGAAGTAAATGGTTCTTTATGAATGGTCCATTGAATCATTAGGCTTGTTCGGCTTGAAGCGGATCATCCCCATCAGAACGACATCAAAGTACCGCAAGAGCTTTAGAGAGCAGACAACTCTGCATGTTTTAGAATCACTCTCACAGTACTTTGATGTCATAAACCAAATCCAGCGAGCCTAATAGTTCACACAGTTCAATCAAAACGTGCATTAAGAAATGATATGCCGCTGTGTGTTGCTCGGAGATGAACAGTTCTGCTTTGTTTTTATATTTTCGTTGGCAAAATTGAGCAAAACAGACAACATTGTGCCCAAAATAACACAATATTAACTTCTTATTTATGGAACTATTGTATAAAATCAGTATCAGATTTGCACTCATGTGATATTGCTTAACTATATAATGTAAATATGAGACAAAAACTCAAACGGGGCATTTTTGCTCCATATTTTTTTTAGGGACATTCTAACTAGGGCTCTCAAAATAGCTGAAAAACTAAATTCAAATTTTGTACTTAAATATGATCAAAATTCGAATTGTATTCAAATTTAAAATGCATATTTTCAGTTAGGGTGAAGAAAAGCTTTTGGCATCTCTTCTGAGGCCACAAAAGGGCACATCAGGCAAAATATTACTAATGGAAGGTTTTTTTTTTTTTTTTTTTTTGAGGTAAACATATTTACTAGTATTTCAGACCAAATTCAAATCATTTTCATACGCAGGATGGGTTTATCCGTAGTCCATGTGGTCCATGTTTTGCATCAGTCACCAGAGTAACAGCAAGAGATGAGGACGTGTTCATTGTTATTGGATCTTCCTGTGTACATGCACCGTTGTGGCATCACTTTGAACATCTTGTTCTTTTGTGAACCCGTTTCCTCCTCAGAACGCAGACCTCTCAGTGCAGTTAACAGGGTCGTCTGAAAGGTGGGAGGCGGTGAAGGACGACTCCGGTGTCCTGCATCTCCCAGGCACGGGCATCGTCACGTCCAACGGACAGTATGTTCTTCCTCTCCAGAGCCTCCAGGGTCTCCAGAACCAGTCCATCTTACTCACGTCAGGGACCGACGCGTCCGGCGGCGCAGTGCCTAACATCCAATACCAAGTCATCCCTCAGGTGCAGACGGCCGAAGGGCAGCTGGGTTTCTCTGCCTCTTCCGTCGAGGGGGCCTCGATGGCGCAGGACGCCGCAGGGCAGATCCATATCCTCCCAGACGGCACACAGACCATCAGCGTCTCGGGCGCAGACGTGCTCAGCAACAGCCAGCACCTCATGACACAGTCTGGCCAAGTGCACCAGATCCCGCAGGTGTCTCTGGGAAGCTCCGCCTTCAGCACTCAGGGTCAGGTGGTCACTAACGTGCCTCTGGGTTTGCCTGGTAACATTACCTTTGTGCCCATAAACAGCTTGGATCTGGACTCTCTCGGGCTTTCCGGAGCCCAGCCGATCGCCACCGGCGTCACGGCTGACGGACAGCTGATCATGACCAATCAGAGCCTGGAGAACTCTGAGGGCTCGGCCAAAGCAGGGGAACAGCAACAGACGCTCAACTCCAGTGCAGACATGTTTGTGCCTACCACGTCCTCCTCGTCCTCGCAGCAGCACACCAGCACGATAGACAGCATGGGCGTGTTGACGCAGTCTGCGGCGGGAGAGCAGGGCGACGGCTCGGGCTACCTCAGTCAGGGCGCGGTGCAGGTGTCTGGAGGACAGCAGGTGATCCAGTTACAGCAGTTGCCCTTGCAGACCGCTGACGGCCAGGTGTCTGCTCAGGCCCAGCAGTCTCTGCAAAACGTCCAGCTCATCAACCCAGGAACATTCCTCATCCAGGCCCAAACCGTCTCCCCGTCAGGACAGATACAGTGGCAGACCTTCCAGGTATGAGGTTACAGATCAGATTATTGTTTTAAATTGCATTTTTTAGATTTGAGAATTAGATGTATTCATTTAGCTTACACTTTTATACAAAGCGACCATGGCTTACCATTTTCATTAACTTCAAATTCAGTAAAAAGTCACAACGTGCATAAATGTATAGAAAACATTGCTTTTGTGATTGGTTACTGTCTGGTTTTCGGTGATATCTTTTTATAGCTTTTTGCTCAAACACGGCACACTTAAGGTGACTTAAGGCCTGTCCACACCAATAACAAGACGTTTATTAGCATCCACACCAGCAGCTTTGTCATCTGCTGCTTTAAATGTGCAAGTTCTTTAAACTCGTTTGGATTCTCATTGGCTGTCAATGTTTTTATCGTTCATCAGTAGAAAACAAATGTTCTTAGAGTGATTCCAACAATATATTTTCTTTGTGTTGCTATCGTTGTAGTGCATGAACTTATTCTTAGAACAATTATTAAAACTAAATAGTTGTCGTCTTTGGTGTGAGGAACTTTAACAGTGCGGATGAATTGCAGGAATCCAGAGAGGATCTTTAAAGTAACTATTTTTAAATTAAATTAAGACAACAAGCCTGCTGTGCTTTAAAAATGTTAGGAAAAATAGTTAATTATTTTTACATTCCACCGATCTGTCCGTGCAGGTCCAGGGAGTTCAGAACCTCCAGAACCTTCAGCTCCAGACGGCTCCAGCTCAGCAGATTACTCTGGCCCCGGTGCAAACGCTGTCTCTGGGTCAGGGCGGTACACCTGTCAGCCTGACCTCTGGACAGATGCCTAACCTGCAGTCGGTGACGGTGAACGCTGTGGGCCAGTTCCAGCAGTCCGAGGACACGGACAGCACTGGAGGTACTGCAGCTGCTGTTTCAGGAAGACTGGTGGAAATGTCCGTAGTAATCTTTTTAATAGGGGAGAAAAAACATGTAGATATATGTAGGGCCCTATGAAGTCTTTTTTTTTTTTTTTTTTTTTTTTTTGCAAATATTGTTTTCCATTTTAATTTGTCTAGAGCCCATTTTAATGGTTTAATTGTTAAAATGTAAATAATCAAAAGGGATGTCTAATCAATTGAATTCATATAGCTTATATTAATAATTTTTTTTAATTTTAACAATATTAGTGCTCTGTGTTATGTTTTGTTAATTTTTATTATTATTATTACATTTTGTTATTTATTTATTCCAGAAGTAGTTTTTTTTTAAAATGCATACAAATTCAACTAATCTTTTGAACTAATCAAATTTAAACAGTCCCTTTCTTTTATGGCAAACAAAGTGCAAACAGAGATGTACTGATTAGATTCAAATTGTGTGGTATTCCTTAAATGATGTTTTCATTCTACTGTACAACAGTAATATTTCTGTCACAATTTCTTTTATTTTTTTTATTTTTTATTTTGGAGGGTTGTGATAAAGGTCATTGAGTCTGTATGTATCTGACGATAGTTTTATTAAAAAAAAACAAGGCAGCTTTATAAAGTTCATGTGGACTGTAAACATTTATTTACCCAAATTTCCGTGAAATTCAACATTATACACTAAAATCCATTTTTTGACTGGATTCCATCAATGTCTTCCACATCGTGGAAATCATAGGGCCCTATAAAGGTGACCATCTAAAGTTAACCAGATGAAGCAGTCCAGAAGAATCATTTAGAGTGGCATTGCAGAGGGAAGTTGTGTTTAGCGGTAATGATGCAGTGCTGTTAGTGTAACGCTGATCATACTATACTCTATAGATATTCAGATTAAGGAGGAGCCTGATTCGGAGGAGTGGCCTCTGGACAGTAGCTCTACGCTGAATGCCAATGACCTCTCTCACCTTCGTGTTCGTTTAGTGGAGGAGGAGATGGAGGGATTGAGCCAGGAGGGCAAACGTCTGCGCAGGGTCGCATGCACCTGCCCCAACTGCAAAGAGGGAGGCGGGAGGTGAGATCACATTTCCTTTCCTCACTTAGTTTTGAGACACGGTACAATTTCTGTGTTTATATTCATATGTAACACAGACACCCCACGGTGTGTGTTTGACTGCATGTCTTCATCACTGGATGTGTGTAGTATATTTCCATTCTGACCTTACTGTTTCTAATTATATGTTGTAGGGGATCTAACATGGGCAAGAAGAAACAGCACGTGTGCCATATAGCTGGCTGCGGGAAGGTATACGGGAAGACGTCTCACTTGAGAGCTCACCTGCGCTGGCACTCGGGAGAGAGACCCTTTGTCTGCACCTGGATGTTTTGTGGGAAGAGGTTCACACGCAGTGATGAATTGCAGCGACACAGGAGAACACATACTGGTACTCCTCTCTCACACACACACACACACACACAAATATGTAGTGACTACTTCTGTTCTAAAACCTAGCCAACTGCTTACATAGGTGACATCATGACCCAAATAGAATCTGATTTGGAACACTCAGTTTGATGTTAACATGTTGCTAAGGTAACAGTGCAGCTAAAAAGTAAAACAATATTAGGTATGAATTTATCAAATTGAACATTTTTATTGATGCTTTAAGCTTTTCTCCAGTGTCAGCTTTAAAAAAAAAAAACATATTACTGAAAATGTCTGTAAAGAATGTATCTTCCAAGCATAGTGTTATGTCAGTATCTACTAGGGCTGGGCGATTTGGCAAAGAAATTACATTTAGATTTTTTTTTTTTTTTTTTTTTTTTTTTTTTTTTTTCGGAACGTTTGACCGATTCTCGGTTACAATTTTTAACTAGTCAACTTACAAATGTAAAAAAAAATTATATTCCAAGTGCATCACACATGAGGTTGTCAACATGATGTAAATGTTAAACAAATCACTTGTTAAGTATCTCTACAGAAAAAATGCATGAACTACAACTACATCTTATACAAACTTGTCTTGTCTTGTACATATTATATTTCTGAAATAATATGTGGGAAATGCTTTAAAAAAATCTCAAAAGTCAAGGTAATTCAAATTCAGCATGACTGAAGATATAACACCAGTACACTATTATTATCCATAAAGGTTCTATGAAAACAACAGCAGCTTTCAGCCTGTCACCATGATGCAAACACCTTGAGCAGCAGATCAGCATATTATTATGATTTCTGAAGATAATGTGACACTGAAGACTGGAGTAATGATGCTGAAAATTCAGCTTTGATCACAGCAATAAATACATTTTAAGAAAATGCATATCTTTAATTGAGCTTTTGGAGTAGGCTTTGTGCAGAGGGTTTTGTAACAGCTTTTCTCTGTTCTTTTTCCCATTTCTGTATCATTCCTCATTTGACCATTATCAGGAGAGAAGAAGTTTGTGTGTTCAGAGTGTTCGAAGCGGTTCATGCGCAGCGATCACCTGGCCAAGCACATAAAGACGCATCAGAACAAGAAGGGAGTGGGCGGAGCCATGGTGGCCAGCGTGGGCGGAGCCGTGTCCTCGGACAGCATCATCACGACGGGCGGCACCACACTCATCCTCACCAACATCCAGCCCGGCACCATGCAGGGCCTGGCCACCGTCAGCGCTACCGTCAACACGTCCAGCTCACAGGACCAGCTGAGCACAGCCGAGATTCCTCTGCAGTTAGTCTCAGTGTCCGCCGGGGACGCGGCCGAGTGACGAACCGTGAACGCTCTGTTAGACTGCCAAGGCTCCGCTTCTTCCTGTATGACATCACATCCTCTTCTCCCGCAACCTGAGACTTTATACGTCGATTCCAAGCTCACGCATTTACCTTGCTTTTATACCTTTACATATTTACCCTCCTTTACGTAAATAAGTACATTTACGTGAATGCATATACACACACACACACACACACACACATACACACACACACACACACACACACATATATATTATTATATATATATTTTACAAATATAGAATTATTGGGGTTTTTGTTTATCTTTTTATGGGGGAAGCATTATTTCTTGTTTTCACATACTACACTGAAATGCCTTATATTGTATTATAAGCTGCCGTGTACAAAGCTCGAGTTCTTCATGGGTGTCAAGCATCTGTTTCAGTGTGTACTTGTTGGAACGGGAATAATCGTGTCATGTGACAGACGGGTCGCTGATGTTAAAGGAGCAGCTCAGCCAAAAGTGAAAATCCTCACATTATTTATCCCCCCCCCCCTCCATTACAGCGTTCCAAACTTGTGCGGTTGCTTTGAGGGAAAATTGTTTTCTTTCCATGCAACAACACTTCCATGTCTGTCAAGCTCCAGAATGGACATGTGACTAGAATCACGCTGTGTGAGAAACACCCAAAATGCAAGCTTTTATTCAGTGAGAGTCGTCCCATCAGCTTTGTAACTTTGTCAGACTCTGTGTTTTATGTCGTGGGCTTTGGTTTGGTGGGAAGTTAAGCATCTGTTGTAGCGTCTTGGGTCTGAACTAGTTCTCGTGGAGCGGGGAAGTAATGACAGAATTTTCATTTCTGTGGGTGAGCTGTTTCTCATTTTAATTATAGGTCGTAAGTGATATTCGTGGTGTAAGTTCTCCATATAAGGAGGAAGATGTAAAACTTTGGAGAGAAGCTTGCCATTGTGCTGTTGGGAGTCATGAAGGTGTCCAATAGTGTCTTTACATGTCTCCGATGCTCCTCATGAAAATGCATTTGATTTATTTTATGTAGATTTATTTTGTGTAGGTAAACCCAGTCCTGGCAAAGGGGAAAATATGAAACAATCATGTAATTAAAAGCATTTTATGTATCATAATTCTCTAGTTGATCAGATCTTTCAATATGAATTTGTTGCAAATGAAGGCTTTTTTGAGCAAAGTGATATTTATATACATTGTAACCTGGATTTGTGGTGTCCACAACTGCTTTTCTAAGAAAAAAAAAACTCCCTTCGGCTTTACTTTTTTAAAGAACTGGACTGTAAACAGCATCAAGAATCATTTGTATGAAATGAAGCGGTTTGTAGTTTGCCAAATTTTATAAATGGAGAGAAAAACTCTTGGTTTATGTCTGATGGTTTGCAGCATTAATATCTGTTCTGTGTGTTTCAGGACCAAACGAGCAGCTCCGAGTGTCTGGCATCAATCTGCCGTGTCAAAATACTTCAGTAACAGGCTTTTGGGATGTTAAATGAGCAAAAGCGTGGCGGGACCTTTGCAGTCACATCACTGTCTAACCACGTAGTGATGTAGGCGACGTTCAATATGTAGGTTTTGAACTTCCTCTCCTTCGTTCGCTTACTGTATTGCCGTGAGTCTGACGCCTTGAATCACAGCGAGATTGCTCTCGAAGGAGTTAGCTAATGAGTGTTGTGTAAGGAGGTCAAGGTTTTATTTGAACACACTGCAGGTCATCAGGGAGGACGCACTCGTTTGCTGTTAGTCCATGTACAAGTATGGCTTTGTTTCCGTGTGGTACTGTACAGTTAATCTCCGCTGATCTGTTTTTATCCCTTCAGCTAATCATCATGTCTCTTTATCTACCCATTTTGAGTACCATTGCCAATTTTTGTGTTGGGGATTCTATACCTCCCGTAGCCAAGTTTGTAACGATCAGAGTTTGATTGAAAAGGTCCAGCGGGGTTAATGGCAGATAATCAAACACTATTTTGTTTTCTGATTTGATAAAGTGGTGTTCTGTCACAGGGATCCAGAATTGCAATTTTTTTTTTTTTTAGTTTGTGAAGTCTAATTCGATTTTGTTCATTATAAATAGCATCTTATCATGTCACTTTTATATTTTTATTTGGTCATTTTTCCAAGAACGCTTCAGACTATTGTACAATGCCCACTTTTGAGGGCAGCTGTTTATTTCACACTAAAATGACTAAATCTAATCCTGTGCTTGTCAGTTGTCTTATTTTCACAGAACACTGATGCACATACTTGCACACAACAGTAAAACTGGTGATCGTTGACATAAGAACCATACATTTTATCCTCCCCATCATAAAAAATTACATTTTCAATTTCTTCAGCAGGGATGCATTAAATTGAATACAAGTAACTGTAAAATAAAGAAGTTGCATTGTTGCAATACATTTTCTGATTTAAATAAACACTTTTGAATCTTAAAAATATAAATATTAAATGTTTTTTTGCGCAGCATATCATCATATCCTGAAGGATCATGTGACACTGTTGACACTGTAATGATGCTGAAAATTCAGCTTTAATCGCAGGAATAAATTACATTTTACAATATATTACAATAGCCATTAGTTGAAATTGTAATAATATTTAACAATATTACTGTATTTTGAATTAAATAGCTGCAGCCTTGTTGAGCATAAGAGACTTCTTTAAAACAACTTTGAAGGAGTGTTTTTTTTTTTTTTTTTTTTTTTTTTTTTTTTTTTTTTTTTTTTTTTGCCTTAACTAGTTCATTTGAAATGGTTTAAATTGTGTGACTTTTTTGTTCTGTTCATATATTCAACCTTTCTATAAAAGTTTGAATGGGCAAAAGCATACATGCAATACATATTCTACTGTTTGCATTTAATACTACAAATTGTATGATTGAAATGTTCTACTTTTTGTGTTTGAAAACCAATAACTTCTTAAAATTCCTGTATGTGTGTGTGTGTGTGAGTGTGTGTCTGTGAAGTCCAGTAGATGTCACTGCAGCAACAGGACCAGAGCTGGATATCTGACCGCTTCCTGCCCTCTAAATCCTGATATATTCCTCATCTCATGTGCGTTTACAAGCTTCTGACATATTCAATGTTAAAATATGTATAAAAAGAGCAGGCACGACGAGCATCCGCCCACCCAACCCACCGTTTTACCCCCTTAAATTGCATATGAAATATGTTGTTTATTTTTGAACTTGCTCAAGTGTGAACAAAATTCCCCTCCATGCCTTTTTCATTTTCAATTTAGAAATACACTTACAGCAATTTCCTCTTAGAGGGGCTTATATATTAAAACCACATCACATTTCGTAATCAGAGTCTGTTTTAACTGTTGTCTATTGTGAACATTAAACCCAGCTGTGTGGAAAATTGATTTGGATAGTTTACAATGTTTTTTAAATCTTCTTTAATATGCAAGGAAAAATGTGTTTTTATAACATTAAATATGTGATGTTATTTTGAAGAATGTTGGTAACTTAAACTGTTTTGGTTTGCATTGACTTACAGTGGAAGTCAATAGGGACTGGAACTCTGTGGTTACCCGAACTGGCCAAAATATCTCTTATTGTGTTCAACAGAAGAAAGTACCTCATACAGTTTAGGAATGGCATGAAGGTGAGGATTTTTTTTTTTTTTAACAAATACTCCACATACTATCTAAATTAATTTAAAATCATAAAACAGCTTGACTTTGCATTGTTGACTTTTCATGCTTCTTAAATTGCATTGCAAACTGCTTTTGTCTCATCACTTACGGTTGTGTCCACACATAATCAAAAGTGTCCTCTGAAATCTTATCTGCCAAATCAAAGCGAAAAAAGCACATGCGCCTGAATTCGACGCGATGTGTTGCAGAGATTCAGAGAAAACAGTCTATTAACGTTCATATGGAGCCGTCCGTTGCTTGCCACCTTTCATTTGCATAATTTAATGAATTCAATTCATTGTAATGCAATACAGAGAGCACGGTGAACATGAAATGACAGTTTGAGTTAATGAAATGTGTTAACGGTATCATCATTTACTTGTATGTTAATTAGTCCAATTAATTTCCAGTGCACGGTAATCTGAATATTGTAATAGTCTGAAGTCAGGTGGGGAGCGGGGCATATTGAAACAAGGCCTATGAATCACCACATCCTCACTACCCAGAATCCTCCAGTCGCCAAACTGGCCTTCCTCATATTGGATCCGCTCGCCTTTATAGCAGCAGATAAACGCTTCAGCAGTCCAGCTGATAGCAGAGTTGTGTTTGGATGACTTCTTTCTGACCTTGTGTGATGTCCGGTTCCTCTGATAGAAGGAAAGTGATATATTCCTGTAAAAGCAGCGGCCGCGGTGCGAGGAGATCGATGGGAGGCCCGCTGCGGACCCCCGGCCACGCTACAGCTCTGATAAGTGAAATCGCTCTGGTGTGGATGGGCCACTTTCTGCTGGACCGCACAGATAAAAGCACCCGTGTTTTCCAGCAGGGTCTGGATGGGGAGGGCAGCTCAAAAGAGTACAGGCAATTCTCCAGCTCCCATTGTTTTTCAGTATTGCCTTTTGTTAAAACAGTGGTTCCCAAACATGTTTCTGGATGTTTTGCATGACACACACATTTCAGTTCTTGGAGTCTCTATAGTAATGAGCCGATGAGTTGAAGCAGGTGTGTTTGATTAAGGAGACATGAGACCTGTGCAGTTCTCAAGGGACTCCACTGATCTACAACATGAGACTGGAGACTCTCAGCCAAGCCAGAGACCCTTGAATCAATCAATTAAGATTATATTGAGAACATAAGAGCTTTTATTATTTACATCAACAAACCATAAACTACAAATGAAAAAATAAAAAAACAATACAACACATTACATTTTCAAAAAATATACAGTACTTTTATAAAACTCCTGTAAAATTATGTGAAAAAAATGAGAATTTTATACAGAGCTTTCAAAGCAGCTTTGCACTAATAAATGTAAAAATAATACTGTTAATGTTGTAAAATTCATCATCATCTTAATAATTTTAGTTATAGGCAACTTTGCAGAAGTTCATTACTCAAATTAATTCAGTTCAGTGCTGATTCAGTTCAGGTTAATAAATGTGTGAATATAATTCATCAATCATTAACGAGTGTAATTCAGCTATAAGCAGAGACAACAGAGTCATTTTCAGCTCCATTCAGTTCTCAATGTTGATTCAGTTCAGTTCAATAACAGTATTAATGCTGCAAAGTTATTATTATTATACATCTCAGTCCAGTTCAAACCTCTTCTCATCTGAAAGTGTTAATGCAGATCAATAATATTAGTGAATATTTATTGTCTTTTTAAACCCCAGCTGAGCGAATCCAGTGACAGAAACATCAATAGAAAACAGACTGAAAGGAACAAAATAACAAAAAAATATATTTATTATTACAATCAATCAATCAATCAAGAAGTGTTTCCATTAAATAAAAAATCAATAAATAAATTGTAAAAAAAATTATAAATAATAGCTTTTTTAATTATTTGTTTTGATTGTGACTCATTTTTCTGAAGACGAAGGTTTAGAAATCGGAAGTTATACTGAAAACTGTTCTGAAGCAATCTGCATTTCATTCATGTATGTACAGTATAAAACATTTTTACTGTAACCTTATTGTTTCTGAGTGTGTATAGCTGCTGCTGGTATAATACTGTTTTGGGGTAAAACAAGACCTCTCTCCCAGTGTTGGTCTGAGCTCAGGGGAATCGACGGTAGCAGAATACAGTCGGTTTAAATGTAAAAAGCAAAGAATTTTTAGCGGTCACAATTTATCGCATGAGGGTGTGTGTAATTTGAGATACTTTCTTTCATCTGTGGAGCTGTTTGTGGTTTGAGATGCCAAATGCTGGTCCTCTCACTTCAAATTAGAGTAATTGGACCCAGTCTTCCACGTTTTTATTTCAATTCATGTGCAAAATATATAAATAAGATAACTGAAGATTTAGCAGGCCCACAGAAAGCCCACCCAGAAATAACATAAAGGCATTTTCAGCCGCATTTGTGACACAATTTGATATCCCTGAGGGAAAGAGCTCCTGTGAAACAGGACCATAATGAGAACAGTTGGTAGAAATGGTTTATTTTATTATATTTACCTCGGGATGTAGCACATTTCAAAAAGCCTGAGGTTTCATCTCGGTCTCTCCCATTTAGTCTAACTGCTTCTCTCTCGCACGCGCTCTCTCTCTTCCTTTCTGTCGCTTTTGAGGTTAAATATGAGGCAGTAATTTCCCAAAATGGCCACTATTCAATGAGATTGAAAGAGCAACAACTTTGCGAGGAGGGTTTTAAGAATCGTTCTGAGAGCTGCATTCATGTGCCATGTGCTCTGTGTTTCATTCAGCCACTTTGTGCTATTCACGTATGTTTCCAGCCATGGTGTCTCTCAGCTCTGGTAAATGTGTTGATACGCGGGACTAATGTATATTCACACATGTGCCATGAGAATCCCTGCGGCATCACACACATAGTTTATATTGCTAATGTTATATATGAATAAATATAGGGAAGTAAACTAGCACACAGTAATACATTTGAAGAGCTGGATACAAATTGTAATCCATTACTGGTTCCAAATCACATGACAACAGTTGTATTAGTAACGCAACCTATTACATTATTCATTTCGGACTACTTTTTTGATTACTTTTAGAGTACTTTTGGCCTAACCTCATTTACCACATTGATTTGATTAGGATGATCTTGTACCATATTAATATAAAAACACAAAGAGTAAGAAAATATATTCCTTTCATTGTAATTAACTAGATTAGGGAGAATCAATAAATTATTAATCATTTATTACTATTGTGTGAATAATATGTAATCCTGTAATCAATTAAAAAGCATATGCAGTCAAGTATTTAAAAATGTAGGCCAATTTAATCTAATTATAAGTAGCCTACTTAATTTTTGGAATCTGATTACTTATTCCAGATTACATGTAATCAGTTACTACCCTCTGTGCATATGTGTGTGAGACTTTGACCTCAAAATACAATAAAAATTGTTTGCTATTTTATGGCTTTTAGCCTAGCTCTGTATAAACTTCTCCTAAATATTGATCAAACTGATACAGTCGTATTATTCTGGGGGAAAGGAATGCAAATCTCATTCAAGGAAGTAGCAAACAGGATCAGAAACTAATTAGGGCAAAAAATGCCCTAACAATCAAAAATGTCCTCCAAATTCATGATATAGGGGACAAAAACTGCCCCTGCACAATTAAGTCAGATCTATTACGGCGGTCACGATTAAAGTGAAATGTGAAATGAAGGAACTGTTGATTGCGGTATTATACATATAGATTTTTCTCACATTGAATTTGAACGATTTTACTCACGGTTTGCAGTGTTGAGCATTATGACCAATCAGACAATTCTGTTGAGCTTATAAACGCAACGCCCAATCAGAGGTGTCTTGATATTTCTGACCCTTGTAGCAAATCATGGTTTGTTGTTGTGTCTTCCATTGCACTTACACTTTATTTCCTTTCTATTGATTGGTTACAATAAAAACCAGTCATAAGGACTTAGTTCTGTGGATGAAGGGAATACGAAATCTGGGGGATTGCAAATTGGGGATGAACCTGAAAGTTATATTAAAAATGCTCTAAAATGATTTGGATTTCATTTGAACTTGAGGAACCCAAAGCTTGTTTATTCACCCATACACATTTCAATAAAATAATCTATATAAATTATTATTTTGATTATACTCACATACTTTGTGATTACCAATACTAGCTATTTGTTTGCGTGTCTTTTGTTGCGCTAACACTTATATTTTATTTCCTTTCTATTTTCTTTTCTGCCTGAAATGAAGTAAATCAATGTGCTTTCATTGCTTTAATCCATGTTACAAGTTGTTAAATGAGGTTTTGTCAGATCAGTCAAAGTTTGTCTGGTTAGCATGAGTAGTTAGTGAATTAATAAGTAGTTAGTTGGAAAAATTCGCAATCACAGACGTGTTCACACTGAATGAATTTAAAACACTATAAAACTGTTAAGCAATTTATAAATCACAAATATTTAAACTACAAATTTCTGGCTATGTCCCCCAAAAGATAAAGATCTGTAACAGAGATCAGAATCTAACCAAAGACCTTTATTAATAATAACAGACACAATCCCCCCCAAAAACAAAAAAGTAAGTTATTGTCCGCATGCTGTAAAATGTTCCATTATGAAAAGAAGCGCACTTTATTGTATTAAATGTGTCCTATAGTATATTTAGTATATTTTTAGAAAACTGGATTAGCAGATACTATATTAATGAAGAATTGAACGCCACTTAAGTGTACTTAGTGTTCATTTTCATGACTGTTTGTTAACACAATTAAGTACACATTTAAAAAGTTAAATGTAAAAAAGTAATTGAAAGTACATTTAAATATTTAATTTGTCATGCTTTAGTATGTTTATTTTTGATGTATTGACTAACATCCTATATAACATGTTAACCTTTCACAAGGGTTGTCGTAAATGTATCTGCACGGTATTTTGTTTGGCTTATCTGAATGTAATAGTGCTCTGTTTCTTCGGATGACGGAGTCAAGCCGCTTCCAGCAGAGTTTGAGAGTTGCTTTCTCCTCTAAGTGTCTTTAGGGAGCGAGAGCGCTCTGCATTCACTGCACACGTGTCCTTGATCAACTGCAGAACCGGCGTATGCTGAAGCTGATCGTTTTCCGCAGGCTAGTAGACTCAGCATGGACCAACTCAATAACCTGATATTCCCCCACAGCTGAATATGGCCAATTTTGCAGTAGGTCAGTGATTTTTTTCCTTCTTTTTTTCCAAGCAGAGACAATTGTGTGACCTCCCTCTATGGTGCCAGCAGGGCTCAAGGGTGTGTGTGAGTGTGTGAGTGTGAGTGTGTGTGTGTGTGTGTGTGTGTGTGTGTGTGTGTGTGTGTGTGTGTGTGTGTGTGTGTGTGTGTGTGTGTGTGTGTGTGTGTGTGTGTGTGTGTAAAGAATAGCTCACTGAATCTCTATGGGAGTGGTCCGAGTTAGTGTGTGTGTTAAGGACGGGAGTCTGAAGGTGGTGGGGAACCTCTGGAAGCTGAAGCAAGGTGGGTATTATGCAAATGATGCCCCTGCAGTCCCAGAATGCTTTGCTCTGGATTGTCTCTGCCTGGAAGTTTCCTGCCATTATTCGTAATCTGCATTAAACTGAGGTGTTTGGGTGGACGCGAGATTGAGAGATGTGGAATTTTAAACGGAAGGAGGGGGGAAGAACACAAACAATGCAATTGCTTGATGTGTTTTGCTCTGGCCGAGAGGTGTGCTCTATTCACAGGGTCTAATTAGGTGCTTTCTTGTTTCAGAGGAAATTACAGGTTTTGTATGTCTCAACTCTTCCAGGGAGGAAAATTTAAATAGTTTATTCTTTGTCATCATTGTTTGTTTAAGAGTTGTTTAAGCGATACTTTGCCACAATCTTGGGTCTTTGTTTTTAAGAGCGTGTGCTGTTTGTACTGTTTGCATATACATTCGGACACATGCCATCAGAATCAGATTTTTTCTTTTGCTATATTCTTGTATTCATTACGGCCAGCATCAGTATTACTCTTGCTCATACTGAAGCAATTAGAACAAACGTCTAAACCTAAGTATTAAACATTGTTGTGTAACTGTTTGTACTATAATGGGATATTCATACCTGTCTCAAATTGACTGACATGACAAGGAAAGGTGTGCTACTACTTTTATAACTGATTAGACGTTTGGTCTGTCTGGCAAATCAAAAAATGAAGCTAAAAAAATCCAGAGACTAACAATGGCACACTGCAAGTACCAAAAATGCCCTACCAACCACCACCCAAAACATTCTAGCAACACACTAATAGCTTTCTAAAAAAGCTAAGTCAAAACATTATATAGTGCATGGCCATGCTCTGAGGACTACTCGCTCTTAACTTTCTAGCAACTCTCAAGAACTCAATAGCAACACTTTAGTAGTCGGCTAAAAAAAAAAAAACACACTCAGGGGTGTTTCATGTACAGTGACATAACTCGCTGATTAAATACAATAAAAAGATGCATCATTGTTGCAATTAACTAGCTAGTAACTAGCAGTGCTGGGTGATTTGACCGGAAGTCTATATCAAAAAGTTGCACAACCAGTGCATTTTAATCACGATCCAAACAAACATGTATAGTAAGAGCAGTTTTTGATGTAAATTATATTGTAATTTCAAAATTTAAAGTGAAAACAGAATGGTTTGACCTTAGCTTTGTGAAATAATGCTAAATAAAACATATCTGCAAGAAACAGTGGATGGACAGCAGGTGGCGCTTGTGGAACAGGAGCAATACATCGCTGTAAACAAAGCAGTGCTGTGTTTTTAAATACCACATTAATATGCATTATATAGAAATAGGATGAAGAGAAAATACCATCTAAACTTTTCTAAGGACAGTCAGTTTTGAGATATATTCATATAAACTGCCACCCCAGTTAAGTATTTAGGAATTTCTTCTAATATTTTGTGCATCGTGAACAGTGATCTTGCTCTACCTACTACAATATTTTCTCCTCTTTGCGTTCATCTCTGGCTTCGGTTAACAGCAGTTTACAGATGGTTTATTTGCACATTTAAGAATTAGTTATGTATTATGAATAGTTATTTAGCCATTAGTCAGAAGTGTATGCAGTTAAGAGGGATCACCTCTCAATTCAGGAGGCTGTTTACATTGCTTAGTCACTTGTACTGGTTTGCTGTTTTATTAATTAATTTATTTTTATTCATACCGTGTGAGTAATTTAAACTAGTGAGGTTTGCCTGTGGATAGCTCAGAATCCAAACCCTTCAGAGCGAAGCCTGACGCCAAATATACTTGAAAAAACAACTCTACTATAATCTTACTCAAACAGAGGGGTCCTGACTGAACTATTGATTAGCAGCAAATTAGGAGTTTATTGAGCCAAAAGTCATAGTTAATGGTTTGGTAATAGCGAGAACTGGAGCTTAAAATAAAGTGTGACCACTGCTGTTGTCTATTTTCATTAGATCTAAGGGATCAGGTAACACCAAATTATTGAACTATGTTGATAAAGATGGAATAAGCGACCATAGTTGGCTAACAATGCTTTTGGGAAATGCACTCCTTAAAAGCAATTGCATACCTTTGAAATCCAACAAGAACACCCTAGTAACTTTCTAGGAACCTCAGAATACACAAGTAATTCTCTACGCTAACAACCACTCTGAACAGCTTAGCAAATACCTAGAAATCCCCAGAACACACTAGTAACAGCTTATCAACTGTATAGCAAACAACAACCTAGCAATGGCCTACGAACCACAACACAGTAACACCTTAACAGCATGCTAAAAACACACAGAGCCCCTATAAAAACCACTAAGAAGAGTCTAATAATATGCTAAAAAACACACAAAACAGTTTAGCATCTTCAACCCAACTTTCAAAATCTAGTTCTGCACTGTCAAGTACCACTTGCATTTGTTTGAGCTGGTTTAAGCTGGTCCTTTGCTGGTTTAAGCTGGTCCTCAGCTTGTCATGTGCTGGTCCTAAACTGGTCTGACCAGCTTAAGACCAGCACATGACCAGCTAAGGACCAGCATAAACCAGCTCAAACTCAACTTCAAAACATACCTAACCAGCATAAGCTGTTTTTTTTTCAACAGGGAACATCAGTATGTACTGGATCCTAACATGCACCGCTCACGTATGTAGTTATTTTCCATATTTCCATTTAGTCCCTCTGAAAGCTCAATTTTTGCTGTGCCCTCTCTCAGAGAAATTGCCAGCGTAGCCATTGACAGAAAAAGAGCAAGTGAGCGAGCTTCTTTCAGTGAAGAGACAGCCGAGAATCGTCTCCGTTTTGTGGAAATGTACATTAAATGGTGTCAGCGCCTGAATCGACTGAGGTCAGGACAGGATCCCCATGGTGACAGTTGCCGGGAGAACTCATTGAGAGCAATGAAAACTAACCCCTTCCCTTTTGAATGGCAGGTGGCCGATGGCTCTCCATATCTCCCATCATGTCTTTGGCAAGGTTGATACAGGTAATGCGCGAGAGGCAGTACTATCCATACAGAGAATGATGTACATATCATTTCCCAGGCTGACTGATTGAAGACTGTAATCTGGAGAGAAGTCTTTCTTGCTTTGATTACAGTCGTCCATCCACCGGCAGAAAAACAAGGTGGGCCTCCTTGGCGCTCCTGCAGCACCATCAGCTGCTACGCCGCTGCCCCGCGGGCCAGAACAATCTCCATACCATTTTCACTCGAGATACAGCTGGGTGGCGCTACGACAGCGACTGACAGACACAAACTGATTCGTTCGACTCCCAAGGTCGCTGTATTTCATCCGTCAGGACACACAAAGAGCAGGGAAACTTCAGAAAACAGCTCTTTCTTTTGAGTCTCGCGTCTCGAGAGTACCTGTGATTACTGAATAGGCCTCTTTAAGGGACTGACCCCAAACGAAGGTCTGCTCTCGCTCACTCACCGCAGAAAATGCCAGCGAGTAAGTGGATGGTAGAATAGGTGTTTTACATGAAGGAACACTTTTCTTCTGAAAGCCCGTCTCACGCACAATTCCCTCGTCTCGAGCGCACGACGCAACCCCCGAGACCGGCCGAATCTATTTTCTCAGAGATGTTCTCCCGTCGACTCCCTCCTGCTGTTGTGGGCTTATCTCTCACATTAGGCCTGGCTCTAAATGGGTGAGATTTCACTGTTGACAGTCACTTGCCGCTCAGCAGACAGACTATAGCGCATTAGCACATGTTCCTTAGCACATTAGCGTGTTCCCGTGGGAGAAGTGGGATCAAGATGATTGCCCTCTCTTACACACGTTACTGCTCTTATGCCGCGTTAGACCTGCCATCATTACCGCTTTCCACCGGTTCCCACAGCAACTAGCAGCCGAGCAGAGCGGCCTTAGCAGGTGTCGCTTTGGGGTGAGGTGAAGCTGTCAGGCGATGCTCTGTCCATTTCGAGAGGAGATTCGAATATGGAAGTTGAGAGAGGAGGTTTTTGGATTTAAAGTTTATGAATGCTAGTTTTTCCAAGCATTTAAAGAATAAATAGATATAAACGACAGGTATTTTTGTCTAACAGGTTTGAAAAGTGAAACCCTTAAAAAAGTACTGCTGTTCTGTTGTTCACAGTTTGTGTCCAATGGTATTACCATGGTATCTATCTATCTATCTATCTATCTATCTATCTATCTATCTATCTATCTATCTATCTATCTATCTATCTATCTATCTATATAAAATAGTCCTTATAACATTACATTTTAATTTAATGATAATTTATATATGTGTGAAGACTTTTATTTTTATTTATTTATTTATTTATTGGTGGTTGGCATAATTTTTTCCATATATAAAGTATATTTTAGGCCCTGTAACAGGTCAGAATCCCACCATATGTAGTCCCTTTTTGCCTTTATACTAGTTCATTGTCGTGTGACAGATGCTTTTTAAAAATGTTTTGATTAAGGTCGATAACCATAGCAGGTGGAACAACAAAAGGTTAAAAGGTTCTTCACAGTGATTGGTTCCACAAAGATCCATTCAGTCCAAGGTTCTTTAAAGAAGCATCTCTTTCTTACCTTTTTATAATCTGAAGAACCTTCTTTCACCACAAAGAAGCTTTTTTGAAACAGAAAGATTCTTCAGATGTTCTTTATGGAACCATTTAGACAAAAAAGGTTCTTCTATGGCATTGTGAAGCACCTTTATTTTTAAGAGTGCATTACAAATGAACTACATAAAAAATACACAGCAGATCCTTTCTAACAGTAATGTTGGACTGACTAGGTGTTTAAATAGAAGATACAACTCATGCTTCCTCACCTATAATCAACAAAAAGCAAAGAAAATCAATTTTAACGCAACATTTTAAATCCAATTCGGCCCAAAGAAATCAGAGCGGCAAAGCCATTGTTTTATCTGATACACATCAATCATGTTATCATTCAGATATCCTCCACATATATTTGATAAAGCGTCTTCCGAAACTCTTTATTCTTGTAAAGTAAGCATCAAATTAGTTTTTGACTCATCTTGTTTTTTTCCCCCTCCCTCAGTTTATCTCGTCAAGCCTCTCGTCTCTCTCCTTGTTTTTCTCCTCCAAATGAACAGCTTGAGAAATAAAGCAGAGGAACTTTACATTGTGCTGGAGAGGGGGGTGAAAATGACGGGCAGTGTCAGATAATTGAGCTTGTCTGAAGAGACGGGCTAATAACAGACACAGATGCGGAAGCCGTGTCAGTCTGTGAGCGCGCTGACAGACTCTCTCTGTCGCTGATGAGCTGCGTAGGGGAAATCGTTCCATGCAAACAGCTTCGTTATTACGATCTGGCAAGCGCCGTGCATGTGTGTACCCAATTCAGCCTGAACTGACAGAATCCGATTGACCGGGACACATTCATGCCCTTTATTCTCTTTATACTTGCCAACAATGCAGATAATTACTGCGGCAAGAAAAACTGAAAATAGAATTTCGCAGCATGCAGTTCGGGGGAAAACAATGCAGGCGCTGTCACCGGGAGCATTTCTGTGTCTGATGAAATTGGCCCAGTCACTATTTACTCACAGTGGGAGAATGTCTCAATCTTAGACAGCCTCCTACATTTCTGCCTACCTCACGAACAAATCTCCTTCTGCAGCCGGTGACACCAGCAGGCCCTTCCTGATGTGGGATGGGCAGGGAGTTATTGGGAATTGCTCGTCCCCATTACATATAATCTATCAAATGCTCCTCAGATGATATTGCTGTTTTCATGTCTCTTTTCAGTTCTTCTTTTGCTGATTTAGCACAAGTACGACCTTTGACCTGACCTTATCAAGTAGGCTTTTAGGTCTGGCGAGAGGGTCACCTCTCTGACACGTGAGTACAAGAAAGGAAAAGTGTGTTCAAGTCTGATGTCTTTATGTTGCTATCAAAGGGTTTAGCTGGTTAGCGTGGTCCAGTTAGCCCCTGCTGGTCAATGTTGTAACTACATGAGGGCAAAAAGTACATTCATCAACTGACAGCCATTCATAAGCAGTTCTGTATTCTGCATTAAGTTGTAGGAATGTTTTGAAAAGTTGGGGGATGAATTATAGATCAACCTAATATTAGTTATGTTAGTTATATTATAGTAACTGCTGATAAGAAGGTATTGGCGTTGGTCATATTAGAAATATACAGTATATCACTGAATCTGTTCGTTTGGCTGCTGAAGCAAACAGGTTAAAAAGAAACAGCAGTCTAACAGCGCTCGTCAATGTAAAAATGACTGAGAATCAATCAAAAAAGACGGGATTTTTTGTTTACACAAGCCGAGTATGGATTCCGCTTCAGTTTTAATGGTGAAAGAGTGTGAGGTAAGATGTAATGATATAAACCTTTCAATATTTTGCAGCTTCCTATGATAAAAATGTTAAACTAATGGCAGTAGCAATTTGAGCGCGGCATCTTAGTATATCTAACGTCTTAGGTTTATATCTCACAATTCAGACTTTGTTCTAAGAATGGCAAAATATAAACTCAGAACTGTGAGATCTTGAGAGATTTTCTCGAGAAAAAAATTGAGAACTGAGATATGTTAATTCAAAAGTTTATAACACAGTTCTGCGAGATTTAAACTTAGAATTGTGTGGAAAGTCAAAATTGCATAAGAAATACTCAGCTTTGATTTAAATATTTAAAAAAATATTTATATATAATTTGATAATAGTTTATAATATATTTTAGTTCCTTGACTTTCCCTTAAAATTGTTTAATTAGTTGATGCCTTTAAATAAAAAAGACTATTTTCATGATTATGAACTGCTGTGTAACCTGCTGTTGAATCAATCAGCACCACTCAGATTCAGAGTGCTTGTATTAAATATCACAAAAAAAAAAAAAAAAAAAAATATATATATATATATATATATAGTTAATAATAATTCAAAACAATTTTTGTAAGAGTGGGAGGCTCTGGGACTGTGCGCTTTCATTGCCATGAGCCAGTCAGTGTTGTCATGATGTCATTTCCTTCAGCACAAGAGTGATTAGTCACATGGCATTTACAGCTTAGGAGACTGACTCAGAAAAAAAAATAGAAAAAAGAAATATTGTGAGCATAGATGGTACATAGATGAGCATAGATGGTACATATTAAATCACATATTTCCAGGTAACTGCCATTGACATGAATGGGAATGCCAGCAGATAGCTTTCTCCAGGCGTTATGGAGCAGCTCGGCTGCCATCATTAGCCAGCGGGTCAGTTTAGTCGGTGAGATCTGTCAGTATTTCGGCATATTTCGTTATCAGGAACGGAAACGCTCTGTCCAGAGAGATGAGTGCCGCTTTGTGCTCACCATAGACCTCTTTCTCTCCCTCTCTCTCTTTGTTGCTCTAACAAGCCCTGCTCAAGCTCCAGTGAAGCGAGAAATTGTAAACTCTGAGAGTGTGGGTAAAGATAAGGCTGTAGTGTGTGTCTCTCCCAGAGAGAGATCAGATAGAGTGCAGAGCCGCAGCAGGACACTGGCGTACAGGCCTCCTCCTCTAATCCACACACCTTTGTAGTCACTTGCAAATCCTCCCGGCCCCTTAAATATGCATGAGCACCTCCTCAGACACTTCTCAATGACGGCTCTCAATAGATGCGATCAGATTTGGGCCTCGCTCTTGTAGCATTGTGTCCTGCCGCGTGAGCGCAGAAAGCATTTAAAGTCTTTCTGTGGTAATGCACAGATATGGGAGTGGATGTCGTGCTGCAGGTATTGAGGCACACGCCGTGTTTTATGACTCTTGCCATACTGTCGTTTGTGTTTATGCAGAGCGGTGAGAAAAGCTGCACAATGCTGGGTTATCCTCAAGCAGAGAGGGGCAGAACAACAGCAACAGATGCTGCTGTTTACTTTATGTATGTAGCAGGACTTTGCTTAGGCTGTTTGTGGGTGATGTAGTACATTGTAATGCAGGTTTTCTTATTCAGTCATATGTTGGATTCATATGGTAAAAAAAAACTTTTTTAATAAGTTTCAATATAACTCCTTGTAACTATATAATAATATATTTCCCTTACACCTTACACCAAATGATTTAAACGTACACTGCTGTTAAAAGTTTGGGGTTGGTAAGAATTTTAATCTCTTTGAAAGCCTTAACAAAGCAGTGTTTATTAGATCAAAAATGTATAGAATTATTAATACACTAATAACTGATTTTTAGCTGAATATATTTTCAAATGTCATTTATTCCTGTGATGTTAAAGCTACATTTTCAGCATCATTACTGCAGTCTTCAGTGTCACATGATCACATTTGATCTTTATCTGTGTTGAAAACAGCTGAGCTGCTTTTGTTTTGTTTTTCAAAACTGAGATAATTTTTTCAGGATTATTTGTATGATATGAGGTCTGTTGTACCTCTCTGATATCTTTGACATTATGCCCCCCAAACAAATATCAAATACATTTTTATTCAGAAATGAAAGCATGCTTATTATAGAAGAGGTCTATTCAAGTCATTGTACTGTGTGCATGAATCGCATTTTTAATGTTTTTATTTTTGTAATGAATTAATAGATGCAGAAAAAAAGTGCATCATGCTATTGAATCAATCAGTAGCACTGCTTGTAATAAATATCAGTAAAAAAATAATAATTGCATTTTCAAAACCATTTTTTTCCGCAGCCATTCAACCCTATGATGTTAAATGTTTGGGGTTGAATGTTATGAAGATGAAGGTCAGTGGCAAAATGTCTAATTACACCCTTGTGTAGGTGTACTCAGTAATTTTTCCTCATTAAAGGTTTTCCGTAGAAGGAAACAAATGGTATTTTGGAGAAATGATGCACACTGAGATGAAGACTATGTGAAAGATGCATTTTGTGCATGTGGCGTCCCCGTCTGACAGCATGTTTGCATTAGTGTCGCTCTTGTGCAGTTCTGCTGATGTTGGAAGAGCTCACACTGCTTGAAATCTCCATTGTGTACATGTGAGAATGCATTGCTCAGTTGGTGACACAACCTGTGTGTGTGTTTATATGGAAAAATAAGCGCAGCTCTAAGATGAAGCTGTTTCCCGGAGGAGCAGCATCACCTGTCAGAGATGATCACAATACCCAGGAGAGCAGCGAGCACACAGACACACTGTCATCATACAATTACACCACCTATTACAACGCCACAGCTGCACCCCACACACACACACACACTCGCTTGCTATTCAGATCACTGTTCGTTTAACACTTAAATGTGGCTGCTGCAATTTTGTCCTCATACTCTTCTGTCTTTCTCCTCCTCTGTCCTTTTATGAGGATCTTCACAGGCGTTCAGGTGTCATCATCTGTCAATCATTATGTGCTTTATTCTTGTCTTTTCATCCTTTTGACACATTGCACATGTTTGGAATGGTATCCCACTTATTATTTATCATTTATTACACCAGTATGTATACTGAGTATGAGTATGTATACTGTGCATATGCATACTTCTCATTACCATTGTGAAAAAGAAGTACACTTTAGTATACTTTTAAAAATAGTACTTATAAATAATTTGTTTTTTATCATTATTTTTAAAACTGAATGTAATGTTTTCTGACTTACATGTTAATTACAATTTATTGAAAATGTATAATAGTTTAAATTAATATTAAGTGCATTATAAATAAATTAGCTGAATTTAAGAGTGGTTTTGATCCACTTTGATAGGACTTAATTACATCTTGCATAATTATGTAAGTGTATTGCTAAATGTACTGGCAAGGATTTATGTAAACTAAAATAGACTTTAATGAAACTTGCATGTCATGTATTGAGAAATATTTCTAAATACATATTTTTAAGGTAAATTTATGTATGTAATAAATATATTTATTATAAATGTAATATTGAATAAAAATAATAATCAAGTAGTATCTTATTTATAGTATCTTCTTCTTGTACTTCTTAACAACAACAAAAGACTATTAAAACTTTTTATTATATGCAAATTTTATGCACGGATTACTTGCAACTTGCTACGTTTGCCCAAATATTTCATCCCACAATGCAGTGCACTCAACTTGATCTCCAAAGTGAAAAAGCCTGATTTCATTACTATTATTTTGTATTTTCATTGCTATTACAATTTTTTTTTTTTTTTTTAAGTAAATAATAACAAATTATACAATTCCACAGATTCATCGTCTATGGTGTCACATAATTCATGTCTCAACTCATTATTTGATTGGACTGTGAAAAGTTAACACATAGTTTGATTAAAATAACCATAATTGTTTGATGATGCTTACAGGACACCACTTACTGAACAAAGTATTGAGTTCATGTGCCAAGTTTAAAACCTTTAAGGTTGCATGCTGTGCACTATAAATACTTTTTAAATAGCACAGGTTTTATAATATGGTCTATGGTGCAGTATGCAGTACACTAAAGAAAGTGTATTTGAATTTATGAAATAATGTGTTTTTGCCGAAATCTCTGAAATGGTTAAAACCGAAGGCAGTTTTACCGAGCCATCAGGGCATTGCTTTCACCTCTAGCTGTGTATTTATATTCATTTCACATGTGGTAAACAAGTATAATTAATGTTGTCATGATTAGCCTGATTGGCTCAGAACTGGACAATCAGTATATACTTCAGATCTGAGTCACCACAGTATGTTGTGGTCTGATGCATAAAATATTATTATTATTTACACAAACCTAAACACCAATAATGAGTGTAAATCCACTGTATTTCATAACAAATAACTAAACTGACCATTTGTCCACACATTTCCAATGCAATCAACAAAAATCATCAGTGTTTGTTTGTTCTCTCTTACAGTTTTAGTCCTTATCCTACCCATGGGTGTGTGTGTGTGTGTGCGTGTGTGTGTGTGTGTGTGTTCTTGGCACACCCCATTCACATCCTCACTCACCTGTGTGTAGTTGTTCCCCAGATGCAGAGATGTCTTGCGTCAGTAACTGCAGATTGAGCTGGTGTGAGGACTTGGCCAGCAGATTGGGTTTAACAAGCCAGATGGTTTGTAATTGTCTGATCAATTCAGTGTTTGTGAGATTTTATGCCTTTCGTTATTATTTGTTTTGCTACTTACAATTTACCATGCAAATTCCACCATCCCTCACTGGGAAAACACTGCATAGTGTCCATATGTCCACAAACACACACACACACACACACACACACACACACACACACACACACACACACACACACACACACATACACACACACACACACACATACACACAAGCGTGGTCGTCCAAATGTAGGTATTTGTGTGTGGGATATGGCTGATTTTAATGCGCCCCAGAAGAGTAATTTTAGATTAGTAATATTGATTAGCTTACTATAGGGTTAAGGTTAGATTATGAATGAATACTGTAGGGTTAAATTAGTGAACACATAATCACTACTAACTAATTGCTTATTAGCGTGCATATTACTAGCATATTGGCTGTTTATTAGTACTTATAAAGTACATATTAATGCTTTATTCGGCATCACCATATTTTGGATCCCATAATCCTACCCCATACTTAAACTTAACAACTAACTTACTATTAAAAAGCAGCTAATTAAGAGCTTATTGAGGCAAAAGTCTTAAAATGTTGAAAACATGACATGTTTTTTTTTTTTTTTCTTAAGTAATACAAAAAGTCAAAATGCTGCCAAGTGTAGTACCTTTACATTTCTATGATTTCTCTTTTTTTCACATTCGTGCATTATGAGAGAATTAAGATTGTTTGATGAGAAGGGTGATCTTATGTATGCAGGAAAAATGTTTTTCTTTTAAAGTCGTTGATGCATGATTACCCACGTCTTGGCACTCTTACCTTTTCTTCCGCTTTCATTCAGCCATTTTCTCTGAGACACTTTGCGCCTGTGTGTTTCCTGCAGTAATAACATCGCCGGCGGCACTCATGCTCTTCTGTGAATTGTACTTCTTGGACTTCCAGGAACAGTTGACAAGTTAATATGAACTCCATACACAGGTATTCATTTACAGTGACGCTATCATGTGATTCCTTTGCATTTTATGTTAAAATAGTCCTCGTCTGTCTCTGAACAGACTCAAATGCAATTATGCAAGCATAACATGCGTGACATTGGATGGACCTTTACATTGAGAGCGTGCTGGATCTTTACTAGTTGCTCTAAAAGCACTTCAGTGAAGACACTTAACCTCTGCATAAATCACTTAACCCATATCCAGAGCATATATTCTAGATAGGCATTATCAAAAACATTTGTTTCCCAATAAACATTTGTTTCGCCTCTAAATAAAAAAGGTTATTTTTATCTCACAATTCTCACTTGTTTTCTCTTTTATAACATGCAAGTTATGAAGTCAGAATTGCAAGATATGTTGCAAGATATATAATAGGTTGTCATAGTAATTGGTTCATTGATTATGTTCACCTGTCCCTTGCTTAGTTGCTCATTTACCTGCGTGTATATATGCCATTATTTCCCTCAGTTTGATGTTCGGTATTGTCTTTGCAGATTTTTTATTTTATTTATTTATTTATTTTTACCATTTGTGATTACCTTGTAATTACAAGAAAAGTCAGAACTGCAAGTTTATATAAATTCTGAGGAAAGAAGTCATAATTGTGAGAAAAATTCAGAATTGCGAGGAAATAGTCAAAAAAAAAGACATCAAAACTGCAGGAAAAAAGTCAAAATTACAAGATAAAAACTTGTAATCACAAGAAAAGTCAGAACTGCAAGAAAAAAGTCAGATCTGCAAGTTTATATCATGCACTTCTGAGAAAAAAAGTCATAATTGCAAGATAAAAAATCATGTAATTGCAAGAAAAAGTCATAATTGTGGTATTATATCACAATTCCGAGAAAAAAAGTCATAATTGCGAGTTTATATCATGCAATTCTTTTTTATTTTATTTTTGGGGGGAGAAATATATGCAATACAGATAGATAAATACAGATAGTCTTGGCAAAAATCAAAAGATCCTCTATATATTTTCCTTATTCATACGAAGTTCCTTCTGCAGTTATTAAGAATATACAAATACATATGAAAACACATGAATGCAGTGTTGTTAGTCTTTCTATTCAACAACCACCTAAATACACATACAAATATGTAAACATGTGCCTATATTCCAACGTACAGATGTGTCATGCAATTCTGAAAAAAGAAGTCGCAATTGCAAGTAAAAAAAAATCTGAACTGTGAGATATAAACTTGTATTTGCAAGAAAAGTCAGAACTGGAAGAAAAAGTCAGAAGTCAAACTTGTAATTGTGAAAGAAAAAGTCATAATCGGGAGAAAAAGAAACACTATTCTAAGAAAAGAAGTCACAATAGCAAGATATAAACTTAATTGCAAGAACAAAAGACAGAATTGTACGTTTATATCACACAATTCTGATTAAAAAAATCAACAACATTTTATTTTAATTGAGTGGCAGAAACATGCTTTCTCAGTGACTTTTATAGTCACAACAACTGTTATAGTCAACACTTCTTACCTGTAGTTTGTGCATGTTAACTTGCAGAGAAGTCTGTGTGAATGTTCTCTGCTCAGTTTCTGCTCTCACACATTATAGACCGCCACTCTTGTAGCAATCAGCTGCGTACGGATTTGCTCATGCTCGACTCCCTGCAGTCACTTGGCTTGATTCCTGCGCCGTGAAGTGGGCTAAAGAGTTTTGCATGGAGTGAAAGGGTTAACCCTTCACTTGGAGCCCAGCTACTGGCTTTGTCACTCTGTTCTTTATGTGGATAATTAAGTCACTTTAAAGCGATCTTTTGTTTCTTTTCTTAGGTGTGTAATGAGGGAGATCGCTTCAGCACGCACCCAATCAGAAACAGCTAATCTGACCATATTGTTTGACAAGTGTGTTCCTTACTGCTCTCTGCCACAGGAGATGTAATCTGAAACAATTATGCCAATTCCTCAGAACAGTATGGTGCGGGTAAGTAGCTTGTTTTCCACCTTCGTCAGGTTACATTCAATGGCCTCTCGAACGCTATCGTCTAGAATGGCAGTCTCAAAAGTTAGAAGGTAGTTAGCCGAACTTTATAACCTGAGAAGCAACTTCTTGGCTGCTTTGGTTCATGCAGGACAAAATGCCTTTAAAGCCACTGTGTCCACAACAAAATAAAACAGAGGTGTTTTCTGTTCTTTTGCATTCTGTATTATTTAGCTAGCATTAGCCCTGCTGTTCTTTGTGTATTTTAAGTACCGATACCATAACGGTGTCATCTGGTGATGTGGATCAGCATGACCGTTTCTATGTAGATTACACTAATACTTGTGAGTTTTAGTGAGCAGTTACACAACTTGTCCTAGTACTTAATTTGTATACGAATATTTGCTGGATCAAAAAGGCAATTAAAAGGTGCTGTGACCAATACTGGCCAGGGATACTCCACCCCAAAATGAAAATGTTGTCATTAATCACTTACCCTCATGTCGTTCCAAACCCGTAAAAGCTTCGTTCATCTTCGGAACACAATTTAAGATATTTTGGATGAAAACCTGGAGGCCTGTGACTGTCCCATATTCGTCAGAATACTCCATCTGCCATCAGACGTGCAATCTGGGTTATATGAAGCGACGGGAACACTTTTTGTAAGCGAAGGAAACAAAAATAATGACTATATTCAACAATTCCTTTGTCAGCAGTCTCCTCTGTGTCTCTCCACATCACTGTATGCTGTGTATGCTCTTCTGTATCATCTGCGCCACAATGTTTTACTGTTTTCTTTCAAATCAAAGCTAAATACATGTAGAAACAGCGCATCCTTGTGGCGCAGATGATACAGAAGAGCACTGTTATTTATTTGGCAGTCTATGGGACAGTCTCAAGCCTCCCGGTTTTCATCCAAAATATCTTAAATTTTGTTCCGAAGTCAAACAAAGCTTTTACAGGTTTGGAACGACATGGGGGTAAGTGATTAATGACAAAATTTTCATTTTGGGGTGGAGTATACCTTTAAGCTTTCCCAGAAAAATGACGTCATGAAGAGGCACAGTTTATAGCAGCATCATTCACCAGTTTCTGCACAGCCGTATACTGACAATTTAAAGCTGCAGCGGAAGGGTAAAAATGATGGTTATTTTCGTCAGTCATAGCTCATTAGCTCTAGCATTCTGCCTGCTTTAAATCAGACACATAGATGAAGTAGTCCAATTGAATTCTGGCATTTATTAGAACAACTGTTTGCTAAAAGTAACATTCAGATTACTTTATTAATAAAAGTAGCAGGGCAAGTTTCTGTGTTTCTTAATGTTTGTGAGTGTGCTCAGAGCGAGCTCTGATCTCTGTGACTGTCTGTCTGTATATGTTTGAGCTTTAGGTTGTGCATTAATATAGAATGATGATGCACACCTTTCAGCCAATCAGCCTTTTCAAACAGACCACTGTATGAGGCTTCAGAAACATATTAATGCCAGGTCATTTAAAACCAATTACCGATATGCAAAAATCCCAAATCTGACATTTTCCTTCTCAAATTAAGCAATGACTTGTCCAACTTGGGCATTATGATTTTCTCCATCAACAAACTGTTCCACCTTGTGTATGCATGCCATACTGATGTTTATGCCAATGTTTTTTCTTTGTCACACAACACTGTGCTATAACATGCAAATAACATGCACTTTGGTATATTCTTTTTAAAGTGTTATTTTTCTAATAAAAACTTGTCATGTTTATGTTCTGTTTTGTGGACATTTTGTGGGGCCCAGATTTATCCATTTTTCCATATTTACTCTTTGTTTGATTGATTGATTACGTTCACCTGTCACTTGTTTAGTTTCTCATTTACTTGTGTGTATATAGACTCTAAAAACAATTTTGCCAACTTTTTTTTTTATATATATAAATTGTTCAGACAACAAGAAAATATAAGTTTATTGGCCCTTAACTAAGCTGAAAGTTGAATGAACTATAACTGTTGTTTCAACTCAGAAACGCTGAGATGTTGAAACAACTGGATCACTCCAGAAAAAAAAAAAAAAAAAAAATTAAGCTAACAAAAAAATTTAAGGCAATAGAGTAACAGTTTTTTTTTTTTTAAGTTGACTCAACAAATAGTTTTTTACAGTGATAACCTCATTTCCCTCTTTCAGCATCTGTACAGTCACACCTTATTATTGTTTTTTTTCTGTTGTTAGAATAAAACCGCTCATCTACATCATCCTCTGCTTTCTTATCATGCGTCGTGAAAAGTCCCTCACATTAGAGCATTTGTGGCCCGCTCTTGTGAAGTAGGCATTTCTGTTAGTGTAGACAAGTCTTTCCTCAGATTAACCTCAAACCTTGTGTCATATCTGACAGATGGCATCTAACAAGACCTGAAACATCTCAGACAGGAAGTGGACCCAAGCTTGTGGAGAACTGCTGCCTACCAGGACTAAATTTAGCTCCCTGTTGAGCTCTTAAACTTTATCACTCCTGGTATTTGTCCTCAATGGCAAATTAACAGCCTTCGCCCCACGCTTGGGTTTCCTTTCAGGAGACAGAGCTTAAATTCTTTCTAACTACCCTGAATTTACTACTGTTCTGCTGTTCACAGGACAGAATGAATGCCGGGACTTAAGTAGAGGAGATAAAAATTTATGGTATCTTGCAATTTAATGGTTGAAAAGATGCAATTTGAAAGATCATAAATTGTGAAGGAGTGCATGCTCCATTGAGCTTGATTCAGTGCTTGCTGTTAGAAGTTGATTTGCGAGTGTCTGCAGAGTGTGATTAACGACCCGATGAGCTCGAGCACCGCTAACCACGTTACCACTAATGCTGCTCATTAGAATAAATAAAATAAATTGACTGCAGCTCTGTGAAAACTCTGTAATGGTTAAAAATCAAAGAATGTCACCCGCCGGCCCAGATTTAGCTCCTGGGTGTCTGTGGTGATAGGGCCGAGGGGGAACCTGCAGGACCCGGGCGCTTGGGGAAGTATGGCAGCGAAAGGGAGAGGACAGGATTGTTTCCTTGACTTGTATTCACATGCTAGGTGCCTTTTTGCTCTGAAAACCATTTGAGGAGAAGGGAGTTATAATGCATAAAATTGCATTTCAAGCTGATAATCGCTTGAAGATTATGCTTGTTGCTGTTGTTTTTTTCCCGCTTGTGGCCCGGAGTGCCGGTAATAAAGAGAGTTTTAGGTCTCTCTGCTGTCACTCATTTGCGCCGGGGCTGTTCAGGCTGATAGAGTCATTGCTCACAGAAAACATGGAAGTTAAGGGAAGAGAAGTGGAAATAGACTGTAGATCCAAACTGATTTAGCTTGAGACGTCTTCTTAAAGGGATAGTTCACCCAAAAGTGAAAATTCATGTCGTTCCAAACCCATAAGACCCCCGTTCATCATCACAATACAAATTAAGATATTTTTGATGAAATCCGAGAGCTTTCTGACCCTGCAGTGACAGCAATGTAACTACCACGATCAAGACCCAGAAAGGTAGTAAGGACTTTGTTAAAATAGCCCATGTGACATCAGGGGTTCAACCGTAATTTTATGAAGCTGCGAGAATACTTTTTATGCGCAAAGAAAACAAAAATAATGACTTTATTCAACAATTATTCTCCTCCGTGTCCCCCTGTAGAGAAATTAAAGACAGAAGTTTCATTTTTGGGTGAACTATCCCTTTAAAGGAGCAGGTGAAAGTTTGTGAGACATGGCCTTGCTCCTTTGCTCTAAACCATTCTCTCGTCTTCTCTTTCTTTCTTTGTCTGATTCAAGATATACAGATCAAAAACAAAATGTAAAAATAAATAAATAAATAAATAAAAAATGAAGTAGAATTGAAAGAATGGATTTTCTGTCTTTCTCCAGGATTATTTTAATAAATGTGCCTGTTCCTTTGTGGTAGATAATTGATTTATTGGATGAATCGTCAGACACATTGTTAAAATCAATGCCCAATAAGTCATTTTATGCTGTACACTTATTTGAACCAGTCAAAATGGCTTTTGTCATTGGATCAGTTTCAATGAGAGTGAGGTCAAAGGTCATGTAGATCCTGATAGCTAATCAAAGATTCACATTAAGGATTATGATGGCATGCTCTGGAAACATGGTGCGATTACACCCAGTCTAAGACTATAGACATTGTTGATTGCTTTGTTTATTTATTTATTCCTCTGAGTGAAGATGAACCTTCTTTAAATACAGTATTACTAATTAATATTTTCACTTCCAAGTTATATGCTGTAGTTCGGTTGTTGGCTGTTTGTGCTTAACCCATGATCACAGTTATCCTAGTTAATTTATTTTGTTATGTTTTTGTTTTTTTATATATAAATTATTATTATAGTTTTTATATTTTACATATTTGACTTGTTTTGTTTTTTATTATTGTTTAATTAATTAATTTTTTAGTTTACACAACATACAAGTTTTAATAGAAAGTACATTAAATATATTTTAGTTTGCCGTAAATGCTTGTCAGTATATTTGACAGCCTACTTTAACCATATTTCAAAGACAATAAAAGTAATAATGTTATATAGAAATGATATATAAAGATATTAATACTTAAATGGGTCAAAAAGCACTCATAAGTTTAATTGCATTCAAAACTAACACAATACAAGTGTCTGAAGGTAAACAAATTATTAATTAAAAGAAATATGAAATAACATTTACAGCGGCTGTCACTCAAAAACATTGCAGAAGATAGACTATTGCTAATAAATAAATACTGGCATCTTTGCCTATAGCAGGCTCACAGGAAACTGAAGGCCCTTTAGAGCGCCAGCTAATTGTAAATGTGCTTTTTGGTTTTCATAAATATTTCAAAAACATTTCTGTAATGGAGGAAGTGGTGAGAGCTCCAGCGGTGAGTGTGTGGGCACACTGTCAGCCAGTGTGTGTGTGTGTGTTTGTGTGTGTGTGTGTGTGTGGTGGGCTCCCTGAGGTGTTGATCCTCCCTGTTGTTTCTTTTTTTTCTTTCTTTAAAATAATCCTGTGGCTGTACCACAACATTTATGGCACATTCCATGAGAGAATTTCAGGATACCCTGAAGTAATTAAAGAGGAATTCATTTCAAATTTATGTTTTGTCCCTTTGACGATTTCCCAAGATATTTCCTTTCAGACAGAGGACAATGTGCTCAATGACTCGATTATGTTTGTTTGTATTTATTATGTTGGGAGCGCTGTAAATAAGCCATGTTGCCAGCCTAAAACTTCATATCTGAGGGCTGCCAAATGACAGGGTCAGACAGACGCTGACACACACCGCAGTGTTTGTCATATTGCGCTAAATTCTGTGGCATTTGCACATGAGGAAACAATGGCTAATGAAAGCGAGGGGAGAGTTAATTCAGAGTTTTTCAGAGCCAGTTATCAGAGGAGAGCTTCAGGTTTACCGTGTGTGTAAAGGACAATCATGCAGTGCAATGCTCCGGAATGCTGTTTTGTTTTACAGAACAATCCGCATCCAAAAGGAGCATGTCGCAATGTAATCATTTATTGCATTGATTTATTTAGTTTCTTTTTGGGAAGTGAGGCGGTACATGGTAGAGCGTGTTTTATGAGGCTGGTTTTGTAAGATCCACAATTGCAATTCACGTTAATATAGAACTGAACTGTTTATGCAGTGTCTGAGCTATTAAATGTTTCTGGAAAGAATAAACTAAAGCATACTCTTATATTACACCTCCCAGAACACCCTTTCATAAGAAGACATTAGTCACGGTGACTTTCATCTTGCAACACCAACACATCTTTCTAGTGTCAGAGGATTTTATTCTTTTAAGACCTTTAGGGTTAAAATAATCATTTTGTCTCATGTATATCAAAGCCCATTTGATTTGATGTCTTTTATACATAGAGGAGCTATTCTTTTTCATGCAAGGAAAGTGGGCACTGATATTTACTGTCATGCTTCAAAAATGAAAGTCATAAAAGTTGTCCATTCTACTCGTGTTATGAGGCCACATGATAGTTTTGCATGAGGAACATAATAACATTTCAGCCATTTTCCCCTGAAAATCTTCCCCTTAACAAAAGCACACAAATTTTAATTTCTCAAAATAATCTTAAAATTTTGCCACCTCAAAATGCATAGATTTGCTCTTAGATAGGCTCTCATATGTCTTCTGACTGATTGCAACACTGGTTTGAAAATTTATTTTGGAATGACATTTGTAAGTCGAGTATCAATGAATAACAACCTCATATTTTCTCTTTCTTAATAATTTCTCGCACAAGTGATCAGATAACATAAGCACTTGAAAACAACTTTGTTTAATAGGAATTTGCAGTTTTTGCAAAACACTGCGCAAACTATGAATCAAACCATTTTTTTCTGCAAAAACACAGATTTTAACAGTTTAAAAACTTGTCGTTTGCAACAGATCATACACACCAAAGAACAGAGCCAAAAGAGTGAAAAAAAGAAAAAAAACAAAAAAAAAATACCAACAAAGACAGAGTCAATTTAGAATACTCATGTTGATAAAATGCAGGACTTTTGACATCTGGATGTGTCTTGTGGTAAGGAAGTGCACTTAAATGCTGTTTTAGTGTACTTTAAATCTTAAAGTATATTCTTAAAACTATATTTGAAGATTACATAGTATAAATTAAGTGAAATGCAGAGAGTATACTGTCATGACTGTTTCTTAACACACTTAAACACTAAAAAGGTGAATATTTGTAATATTGTAATATCTGTAATATTGCCAAAGTAATTCTTTTACATTAAAATACACTTTCTATTATGTTTCTATAATCTTTTGTCATGTTTTACAGTCCAATTATTTTATGTGTCGACTAACAACTAAAGCACTTGTAAAGAAATTATTATTCAATATTACACTTAAAGGTAATATATTTTAAGCGTACTAAATTGCAACTTACATATATACTATACTAAAGGTCCTGCTTGTATCGAGCACTCCCACTTGTATAAAAAAGTGTTACACTTTATTTACTGCTTAAAAAGGGGTTAAACTTTATAATTACTGCTTATTAATAGTTAAGGTAGTTGTTAAGTTTAGGTATGGAGCAGGATTAAGGGATCTAGAATATGGTTATGTAGAATAAGGCAGTGGGGTTACACTTTATTTTAAGGTGTCCTTGTTAATGAATATCTAATTAATAAAATAATTATGCATTTGAGTGCAGAGTAATATTAATTAACTACATGTACTTACTATTTGGTTAGGGTTTGGCTTAGGGTTACTTGCATGTCATTATGCATAACTTATTGATATTATAATAGTAAGTACATGTAACACAATGTAATGCCATGCCTTGCCTTTGAAGTTCAGCTAACTGCATTTAACAGAAATTACATGCAGTTCATTCAGAAAACATTGCATTCAGTTTGCACTGAGGTATATTCTATTATATCCGTAGTAAATAATGCTAAAGCGTACTTGTTTTCACAATGGCAGTGATGCCATACTCAGTATATATTTGCAGAGTATTCTGAATCACTAGGTTGAAGCTTTTGCAACAGAACAGAGAGTCACTTTTTATCTTTGTTTTCATATGGCCGCTCTTCATTCCCAGTAGCAGGGTCATCAGGATACGTCAAAAAGGCTGGATTTGAGCTCAGCACGAGTAGGCCACACAGGCCTTTTTAAATCGGTTTTATTAATGAAGACACACATTTAGCAGCTTTTGCATCGTCTCTCACCGTATCACAGGTTAACCTGCACCGCGTTTGTTTGAGCAGGCAATTGAGCTCCGCTTTGTCCCGCGTGCGTCTCAGCTTCGCTCCGAGGTCACAGAGAAACACGAGCAGGTACGGCGCAGGGAGCGCGGGGGCGACGGGTTGAGAGGGGCTTCTGTTCTAATCGTATTTTGTTTCGAAGTTTTAACTAAAATTTCATAATAATTTTTAAGTGGCAGGTCAGCGCTGCTGTGAATAGACCTCATCAGCGAGGGCCAGAGATCAAATCCTCACATTACTAACGCAATTATTTGCAATCAGCAAATGTGTGATTCATTATAAAAGATTTCTTACCCCGATATAATTTGCTATTGTTCGCTGGGGGAAAAAGCCACACAAAGGGCCTTTTTAAGTGTTATTGTAGAGAGCAGAGCCCTTTGTTTAACACACTTTCATATTGCGGCAGTTAAAGTCTGAAATGGAGAGATGAAAATGAGCTCGTGTAATGTAGCAAGTCTTGCTGGGAAGGAAATGGCTGGGGTTCTCGTACACACTCTCTACTGAACTGATTTGTAAATAGACTTTTTGACAAAAATCCTACAATTTCTGTGTCACTTTTCCTGCCGGTATATTTTTCTCCTGATTGTAGGCGAGGGAACCGCTGGGATATAATCAGACGCCGTGTTTACCGGAAAGTTTGTCTCTCTAAACTGTGTTGGAGAGACTTGGGAACACGCTGGATTGTATTTAAATACATAAATATCAAACTCCGAGACAGTTGTTTCCAAACCTGTAATATTAAGTTTTCTTTATCAGCACATTTTCAGGGAAACCCTTTTATTTAAGTGTTTTCTTAAAATGTTTCTGAAATGACTTGGTATTTGTCTCTAGCATTTGAGTGTTGGAGTCACATGCTATTTGTCCTCAGCATTTGCTTTGGCATTTGAAAGCAGTACAAAGTAACAAACGGTTCAAAGAAACACAAGCATCCTGCGTGACTAAACGTGCAAATTTAATGATTAATAGTGGATTTATGTGTGTCTAGGATGTGTAAGACATGTCTGTTGTTGTGCGTTTGAGTTTGAAACTCTCTCATTCTAGTTTTTGCTTGTGTGCCTGATTAACGACCAACACATATCTTTCTCATTTGCATATTTTTCAACCTCTATCCATAGGGTTTCTTTCTTTCTTTTTTTTTTTTGTTTCCGAAAATGCAAGGATAATCTTCTGCATATCTCCACCTTCCGGACTGTAATGCAATTATGCACACCTTTCAAGAAACTGCTTAATGCGATGCAATTAAGACTGTTTAAAAAAATGAAAACCTGCTCATTTCAGGTTTCAAGGGAACTGCTATTTAACAGCCTCTATCATATATGGTTATCATTTGATGGAAAGTTACATTTAACGCTCTGCTTTTCTGTAAAAGAGGGAATTGCTTCTAACTTTTGATTTGTTGCAACGTAATCAGGGGAAAATGTGCCTTTACATACATTTCTGCAAAACTCCAGCCTGTGTGCATACAGCTGACTGCAGTTTTCAGCTGAAATGAACACAAGTGACAGTAAAACAACAACTTCCATTCCTTTTCACACAGATTGTTATTAATCATTAGGGGCAATTTACTAACTAATAAAGACTTATTTTAGCATTTTTCTTTACTCAGTACTATGTTATGACCCTCAAAGCACATTTAAGATGATTTGTAAATTAATGCATTTTGATGTTTTCTTAACATAATCGGCTATGCATTGCTTTTGTGATAGTGAACTTACCCAGAAGCTCACCTGGTAAAATCAGTGCAATATCAATGTAATATAACTTTTCAGAAATGTTGTCCGGGTTCCAATGAGCCATGTTTTTTTTTTTTTTTTTTTTTTTTTTTTTTTTTTTTTTTTTGTTGTTGTATTGGGATATCTCACATTTACACTACAGTTAGTTTGGGGTTGGTAAGATTTTTTAGTAACACTTTAGAATAGGGAACACATATAAGTTAATAGTGAGAATTGGTCCTTAAAATAAAGTGTTACCAATTTTTTTATTCAGCAATGACATTAAATTGATCAAAAGTAACAGTAAATACATGTTTTTTGTTTCTTTTTTTTTTTTTTTTTGGTACTGTTCTTTTGAACTTTCTATTCATCAAAGAATCCTGAAAAAAAGGTTAAGCAGCACAACTGAAGCATAAGAGCTCATTTTAAATCATACCCCAAACCTTTGAACAGCAGTGTAGATGTTTTATTTCAAGATCTTATAATAGAATGATTTTAGGAACATCTCATTAATTTTAAATCCAAATAAAGTGCTTTTTTCACACTCTCACGTGCAGTCTGTGTAATTCTGGGATCTTGGTTTGGTAGATGTTAGTAGTGTCAGCAATAATCAGACACACTAAATAGCTCACAACAGTAGAGATGTCTCTAATTAGCAGGCTGTCCAGGGCTGTGGATGAGCGTGTGTGTGGGAGAGAGAGGAAGAAAGCTGTCTTCTGTCAGGAAGAAGAATCCACAGTCCTTGATAGCATGTTTATACAGTTAACTAACTTCACCAACTT